>NW_015390709.1:51728-52950 GCF_001527695.2 Protobothrops mucrosquamatus | reverse complement strand
TCTTGTCCGTCACGCCGAACATACTCCATCGTTAACGCACGATGGACCAACAGCTGCAGCAGCAGGTACAGCAGCTGATAGATGCCAATCAGCTCCTACAGCAGCAAGTGACCCAGTTACAGGCTCAACTTGCTTTGGGGAATGCCCTGCAGCTCTTCCCCCCCCTCCTCCTCCTCCCCGTTCGAGATGCCCAGTGAACGTGCTAGAGAGATTTTCTGGGCAGACGGAGCTGTTCCCGGCCTTCATGGGACAATGCCAACTCTTTATGGCGATGAGGCCGGAGGATTTTCCGGATGATCGGGCTCGGGTGGCATTTGTTATTAACTACCTTTCTGGCTCTGCCGCCCGATGGGCCACGCCCCTGTTGTTGCAAAACAGCCCATTACTCTCGGACTATCCAGGCTTTTTGCAACACCTGCGCGTAATGTACGAGGATCCCCTACGCGTTCAGACGGCAGCGAGGCGCATCAGGGACCTCCGCCAAGGAAAGCGCGCACTGCAGGACTATATCGCCGAGTTCCGACTTCTAGGCCAGGACTCGGCTTGGAATGAGGCGGCGCTGATGGATGCTTTCCAGGACGGCCTCTCGGACGAGCTGCAGGATGAACTGGTGCGGATGGAGGTGCCTCTGACCCTCGACGCCCTGGTGATCCAATGCCTGCGCATCGACGCCCGCCTGCAACGGCAACGGCCTCGGCGGCCCCTTCCAGAACCACCGACAGCTTCGGCACCCCCGCGTTTCGCACCGACTGTATCCCAGACCACCCCACACTTTGTGGCAATGGCTGAGGAGCCCATGGAGCTCGGAGCAGCTAGACCTCACCTGACGGCCCAGGAGTGGATGCGGAGACGCCAAGGGGGATTGTGCCTCTATTGCGAGGATACTGAAGGGACGAATGGCCGGAGCCCGGCGGAAGATCTGGCCTGGATTCGGCCCTGGATTCAGTCCGGCGGAAGACCTGGTCCGGACTCGGCCCGCGGCCTCGATAACAGCGGAGGCCTGCGACGGATTCGATTTGGATTCGGAGGCCGCGACGGATGCGGAGGCCCCCGATAGATGCGGATCCGGCTGGCAATCCGGCCTGCGGCTCGACGAGAGCGGAGGCCGCAGTCTGGCGGATCTGGAGGCCCCCGACGGATGCGGATCCGGCCAGCAATTCGGACCGCGGCTCGACGAGAGCGGAGGCCGCAGTCCGGCGGATTTGGAGGCCGTGATGGTCTC
>NW_015390709.1:46943-48627 GCF_001527695.2 Protobothrops mucrosquamatus | reverse complement strand
AACCAGTAGCCGCGCCTGTGCATATTCGCCAGAGGTCATGTTCTAATGAGGCTATAGTGGCAATATATGAGAGTATTCAAAGGTATCTGAAGGCAGGGATTTTGGTGCCTATTCAGTCGCCTTGGAACACCCCCATATTGCCCATTAGGAAGCCAGATGGATCCTACCGCCCGGTCCAAGACCTCCGGGTCATCAATTCTATGACAGTGACCATTCACCCTGTTGTGCCCAATCCATACACTTTATTGAGCCTGATTCCACCCAAAGCAGCGTGGTTTTCTGTTATCGACCTGAAGGACGCGTTTTTCACGATCCCAATTCACGAGGCAAGCCAACCCTTGTTTGCCTTTGAATGGGAAAACCCTAGGACTGGATTGAAATCACAATACACTTGGACAAGGCTACCACAGGGTTTTAAGAACTCACCTACCCTGTTTGGTACTGCCTTGGGAAAGGATTTACAGCATTTTGTGCCTCGGCAAAGGGGGGATACCCTGTTGCAATATGTAGATGATGTGTTGGTCACAGGTCAGACAGAGGACACCTGTTGGGACAATACAGCCTCCTTGTTGGGGTTGTTGTCCCAGTGTGGTTATAGAGTGTCTAGGAAAAAGGCCCAATTGGTGAAGCAGAAGGTGCGATATTTAGGGTATGATATTGAGCATGGACATAGAGCCTTGGGATGGGAAAGAAAGCAGGCAGTTTTGGCCATAGCTGAGCCCACAAACCGGAGATGTCAGATTAATCGGGCTGTGGCCCAGTCAGTGGGGTCCAAGTGGCGGTTCCATAGTGCTTTCCATCCTCAATCGGGAGGTTCTGCTGAACGAATGAACCGCACCTTGAAAGAGAAAATCACTAAGATTTGTGCTGAAAGTCATTTGAAATGGCCAGATGCCTTGCCCTTGGCCTTGTATGCTATTAGGTGTGCACCTCGTAGACAATGTAAACTGTCCCCCTACGAGTTAATGTTTGGGCGGCCCCCTACCCTACTGCGACGGAATTTGGCCGGCTGGCCAGATTTGGGACATAAGGGAGGAGTGTGGGCACTGGAAATGGTACAGGAGCTGAATAGACAAGTAGAGAAGCTCAGAAACTATGTTGTTGAACAAACCCCGCCTAAGTTGGTGACCAGGTGTCACTCTTTTAAACCTGGGGATAAGGTATGGGTTAAACATTGGAAAAAGGAACAGTTGGAGGGTCGGTGGAAAGGGCCGTATGAAGTAATAATGGCCTCCCCTCTTGCTATCAAAATTGCAGAATCGAAGTCATGGATTCATTGGACAAGGGTTAAAGCGGCTGCTGACCCCTTGTGGAAAGTATCATCACAACCCCTGGCTCCTACCAAGCTCACTTTTAAACGTATTTAGTGTCTGCTTTATTATTTGTGTTCTTAATACTTTCCTTATATAGGATTTTAACCCTTTCTGAAGCTACTTTGCTGGAACCTTACCGGCAATAGGTTCCTCTACACACAGTGGTGAAGACCCTTGCTGAGCCACACCGGAAGCTGGCTTTCTACGCACGGGAGAAGATAGGATGAAGATCTTTGTTATGTTTTATTATTTGCCTTTTTCCCTCGTTCTGGGTAATTATGTATGTGTTTCCAATTTAGGTCAGTGGAGCAGACCAGAGGAAGCTCCACAAGTGGTACTTTCTTATATGATTGGAACAGGTGAATGTGGTG
>NW_015390709.1:40979-43867 GCF_001527695.2 Protobothrops mucrosquamatus | reverse complement strand
GGACTGGCCTAAGGGGTATTTTAAATTTGGTTTTTAAATAATTTTAAAATAAAAGAAAGGCCTATATTAATATTTTATTTTAACCACATTTTAAATTTGTATATTGTATTGTTATTCTGTTTTAAACTGGCTGTAAGCCGCCCTGAGTCCACTAGGAGAAGGGCGGGGTATAAATGCGATTAATAAATAAATAAATAAAGAAATAAATATTGCGGCGAGGCTGGACATTTTGCCGCCTCGTGTCCCAGGAAGCGGAGTGGGGCGCTCAAGCCTGTTCCGGAATCTCGGCGTGACCAACCGGGAAATGGGCCAGGCCTGGCCTAGGGGACACCCTGGGCCAGGCACGTGACCATGCCCCACCGGAGTCGGCGACTGTGGACTGTGAGCCCCCTCGGCACCTGATTCTGGACACCCGGGTGTTGTTGGCCAATCGGTCGGAGGGGCTTCGGGCACACGCGCTGGTGGACTCCGGGGCCACAACGAACTTCATGGACCAGGCCTTTGTGGCCCTTTTTAAGGTTCCCTTGGTTCCGGTGGACCCTCCGTTGAGGGTCGAGACTATCGATGGGCGGGAACTCGTGGCGGGGCCCATCAAATTTGCTACTCAGTCCTTGCGCCTTGCCATTGGGAACCATGAGGAGGCGATCCAGTTTTACGTCACGGCGGACCTTCATTTCCCATTGGTCCTGGAAATGGCCTGGCTTCGGGCCCATGATCCTCAGGTGGCATGGTCGAGAAACGCCATCTCGTTCCTGAGCCTGCAGTGTGTCGATCATCACCGCCACACCTGTGCCGGCCAGGACGTCTCCACCCCGGCCGTCTCCTTGCCTCCTGAGCTGACGTCCTTCGCCAATGTGTTCAGCGAAAAGGAGGCGGACCGATTACCCCCACATCGACCCTACGACTGCCCGGTGGACCTGCTGCCCAATGCGCCACTGCCTGCGGGCCGCCTGTATTCCATGTCGGAGCCCGAATTGGCCGCCCTACGGGACTTTCTGGACAAAAATCTGGCCCGAGGGTTCATCTGGCCTTCGTCATCCCCGCTCTCGGCCCCGGTCCTCTTTGTGAAGAAGAAGACGGGGGACTTACGCCTGTGCTGTGATTACCGGCGCTTGAACGCCATCACAGTGCGGAATTGCTACCCCCTGCCGCTCATCCCGGAGCTGATGGAGAGGTTGCGGGAGGCCTCGCTCTTCACCAAGCTCGATCTCCGAGGGGCCTACAATCTGGTGCGCGTGAGAGAGGGGGACGAGTGGAAGACGGCATTTGGCACCCGATACGGCCACTTTGAGTACACCGTCATGCCGTTCGGGTTGACCAACGCCCCAGCGGTCTTCCAGCACCTGATGAATGACGTGTTTCGGGACATGTTGGACTGGTTCGTGGTGATCTACCTGGACGATATTTTGATTTATTCCCAGACCCAGGAGAGCCACCTCCAGCATGTCTGCCAGGTCCTGCAGCGCCTGCGGGAGAACCAACTCTATGCGAAGTTGGAGAAATGTTACTTCTTCCAGACTTCCATAGAGTTCCTCGGGCACATCATCACCCCCGAGGGCATTGCGATGGACCCGCGCAAGGTGGAGGCCTTGCGCAGTTGGGAACCCCCACGTCAGGTGAAAGACGTCCAGCGTCTGCTGGGGTTCGCCAACTATTACCGGACATTCATCCCGGCCTTCGCCACCCTGACCTTGCCGCTGACCCAACTCCTTCGGAAGAAGGTCCCATTCCAGTGGGGGCCCCCGCAGCAGCAGGCCTTCGAGGTCCTCAAGCAGGCCTTCATCACGGAGCCGGTCCTGAGGCATCCCAATCCACACGGTCCGTTCGTAGTCGAGACGGATGCGTCCAATGTGGTGATTGGAGCGGTACTGCTACAGGCCCCGGTGGATGGCGACACTCTTTTTCCCTGCGCTTATTACTCCTGGAAACTCAATCCTTCCGAGCGCAACTACACCATCTGGGAAAAGGAGTTGCTGGCTATCAAGGCCGCGTTCGAGGCTTGGCGGCATCACCTTGAGGGGGCCCGATACCAGGTGGAGGTGCGGACGGACCATCGGAACCTAGAGCACCTCACCACGGCCAGGAAGTTGAACCAGCGGCAGATCCAGTGGTCATTGTTTTTCGCCCAGTTCAACTTCCACATCGTCTATATTCCGAGCAACCTCAACCAGAGGGCGGACGCGCTATCCCGCAAGCCGGAATACTTCTGTCCCAAGGACTCCCCCCACGGACGGTGCTGCCAGCAGAATCCTTGGCCGCGGTCCAGGAACCGGCAGACTTGCGGGCTCGGGTGCTGGAAGCGCAGCGCCGTGATGACTGGTCACAGCAACGGAAAGTGGACGTCGGCCCAGCGTCTCCCTGGACCTTGGAGGAAGGCTTGCTGAAACACCGGGGCCGGCTGTACGTGCCCACGAGTCCGCTCCGAGCCCTCGTCATGAACCAGTGCCATGACAACCCCGCGGCGGGGCATTTCGGCCTCTTTAAGACCTTGCACTTGGTGACGCGGACATTTTGGTGGCCTCGGGTACGGCATAACGTGCACGCGTACGTGATGTCCTGTGCGATGTGCCGACAGGCCAAACCCGCGTCCGGCCCACCGCCGGGACTCCTCCAGCCGCTGCCGACACCGGAGAGACCGTGGGGTGCCATATCCATGGACTTCCTAACAGATCTACCACTGTCCGCCACGTTTTATTTATTTATTTATTTATTTAATTTAATTTATATGCCGCCCTTCTCCCGACGGGACTCAGGGCGGCGCACAACATATTTAAAACAAAACATAAATACATTCCCCCCCCAATAAAACCGAATTAAATCAAATTTTAAAGTTGTGTCTCTGTCAAATTGCTAAAAAATAAACCCCATATAAAATCCTCCCTAGGTCA
>NW_015390709.1:36919-38248 GCF_001527695.2 Protobothrops mucrosquamatus | reverse complement strand
TCTTGTCCGTCACGCCGAACATACTCCATCGTTAACGCACGATGGACCAACAGCTGCAGCAGCAGGTACAGCAGCTGATAGATGCCAATCAGCTCCTACAGCAGCAAGTGACCCAGTTACAGGCTCAACTTGCTTTGGGGAATGCCCTGCAGCTCTTCCCCCCCCTCCTCCTCCTCCCCGTTCGAGATGCCCAGTGAACCTGCTAGAGAGATTTTCTGGGCAGACGGAGCTGTTCCCGGCCTTCATGGGACAATGCCAACTCTTTATGGCGATGAGGCCGGAGGATTTTCCGGATGATCGGGCTCG
This sequence comes from Protobothrops mucrosquamatus, assembly GCF_001527695.2. Classification (NCBI taxonomy): domain Eukaryota; kingdom Metazoa; phylum Chordata; class Lepidosauria; order Squamata; family Viperidae; genus Protobothrops; species Protobothrops mucrosquamatus. The sequence goes on along the minus strand of NW_015390709.1, from coordinate 37,942 downwards.
GGTGGCATTTGTTATTAACTACCTTTCTGGCTCTGCCGCCCGATGGGCCACGCCCCTGTTGTTGCAAAACAGCCCATTACTCTCGGACTATCCAGGCTTTTTGCAACACCTGCGCGTAATGTACGAGGATCCCCTACGCGTTCAGACGGCAGCGAGGCGCATCAGGGACCTCCGCCAAGGAAAGCGCGCACCAAGAACCTAAAGATGATAATCATAAAACAATCCCCAAATAAATGAACAAAGTACAAATCTTAGATATCCTACCTTACCACACATCGTTAATGAAGGGCAAAGAGCCTGCAACAAAAGCGAGACGCAATAAGAATCTACACAAGAGGCGTGACCTCACTAGGGCACGACCCTGCCAAAATACAAGGAGCTGGCCAAGCCCCAGGACCTGCCAGACTCTCACCAGGTCCCAGCCACGACTGCAAGTCTGACTGTTTTGCCAGTGAGGACGGCCCTTACACACTTAGTCTGTCCTCAAGGTAAGTCCGGGCCTGACCCTTTGTTCTGTCCCCGTTCCGACGCACACACCCAAACAGCCAGCCGAGGGTTAAAGACTTCTCCAGACACCACTTCACAGATAAGAAACTTGGCAACAGCTCCGTAGCTGCCTGCCAAGACCTTTTACACCAAACACACAGAAACAAAAACAATACACACAGTTTAAAGCCACAGCAAATTACTTTGCCAGAGATTCAGCTTTTGTCCGTCACAGAGGTCCAAATGGCCACCACCACCCTTTTATAGCCTGTGGGGTGTGGTCCAGTGACTCAGCTTAATCTCTGGCACGTCTCTTTTTCTGCTGCGCACGCTTGTCACTCCTACGCTGTCGTGGATCCAGCCACAACTTATTTTCCTCATTATCCGACACACCTGGCTCCTGGCCAATCTCAGAAACACCTGGCTCCTGGCCAATCTCAGAACCACCCGGCTCCTGGTCAATCTCTTCTCCGTCGGGAGACACCTGAGGCATTGCCAAAGAGGAGGGTCCTGGAGAGGGAGGCCTAGCCATCTCCT
>NW_015390709.1:33120-34405 GCF_001527695.2 Protobothrops mucrosquamatus | reverse complement strand
AGATCCTGGAGATTGAATGAAAATTTGTTTAGATATGATATAAATGTGCAGAAGTGTAAGGGTTATTTGAAAGAATTTTTTTTCTTAAATAGGCATAAAGGTACTCCGATTTCAATAGTTTGGGACGCTAGCAAAGCTTATATGAGAGGTATTTTGATTTCTATGAATACTGCTTATAAGAGAAAGCAAGTACAAAAACGAAAAGACTTAGAGGAGGAGATTAAATTGAAAGAACAGGCTTTTATTTTGAATCCGTCGGATAATAATTTAAAAGTATCTATAACTATGCTTAGGGAACAATTTAACATGTTAATAGCTGACCAGACTGCAACTAGTTTAAGGTATATGAAATATAATACATTTCGTAATGCAAATAAACCTGGCAGGTGGTTGTCTTATCAATTACGGAAAAAACAGAAATCAAGAACTATAGAGAAAATAGATTATAATGGTAAAGTGACATTTGAACAAAATTTTATTAAGAAGAGTTTCTTGGAGTTTTATTCTAAGCTGTATGCTTCTGAAAAAATACAAAAAAAAGAAATAGATAAATATTTACAGGAAGCACATTTCCCGAGATTGTCTGATAATCAAAGGGAAAAAATGAATAGTTTAATTTCAGCTGAGGAGATTAAGGGAGCAATTAAGCAATTAAAGGTTGGTAAAGCTCCAGGTACAGATGGATTTACAGCAGTTTATTACAAAACATTAATTGAGGAAATGATAGAACCCTTACAGGAACTGTTTAACAGTATAATGTTGGGCAAGGAGGTACCTTCTACTTGGAGGACTGCTTTTATAGCTTTAATACCAAAGGAGGGTCAGGATTTGACACTACCTAAGAATTATAGACCTATATCTTTATTGAATATAGATTATAAGATTTTTTCTAAAGTATTGGCAAATAGATTAATGCAAATGTTGGGTCAAATGATTCATAGTGACCAATCTGGATTTTTAACTGGAAGATACATGAAGTATAATGTAAGACAGATTATTGATTTATTGGAATACTTGGAAGTGAATAATCAAATTCCGGCTGCTTTTATATTTTTAGATGCTGAAAAAGCATTTGATCAATTGGACTGGGGCTTTTTGTTTCAGGTTATAGATAGAATGAATTTTGGGGAAAAAATTTTTTCTGCTCTTAAGGCTATTTATCAACAGCAGACAGCACAGATTATAGTTAATGGGGGGGTAACAGAAACTTTTAAAATTGAAAAAGGAACTAGACAAGGATGTCCTTTATCTCCATTGTTATTTGTGTTAACAATGGAGATTTTGT
>NW_015390709.1:22001-31430 GCF_001527695.2 Protobothrops mucrosquamatus | reverse complement strand
TATGTTAGTTTAGGAGAGAGCTAAAGGATGTTATAGAATTGTTAACTTAAGGGTAATATAATTTAAGACAGAGTATAATTATTGTATTGTAAACCCTGTGTGTAGCTCTGGGAAGTCGGGGGGAAGGGAGGTGGGTGGGGAAGGGTGGGGTTTGAGGGAGGTGGGGAGTTATATTGTAAAACTTTTAAAAATTTTCAATAAAAAAAAAAAAAGAACTAACTGTAACTGACTCAGTTCAAATATCAAAAATAACAAAGATTGACACTCAGATACAACTTTCTGGAAACCACAACAAAGTGGATAACTTATTTATAATTCTAACATGGAATAAAAGTCAATACAATACTCAGATGATATTGGCAGGAAGAGAAGAAAATTTTGCTCAGTTTGAATTGGTTAGAAACTTTTGTAATCAAAGTTTGAGGTTTGATAATCGAAAAGTTTTAATATGGGAATTAAATTGGCATAGAAAGAAAGCTAGAGTCAGGTTTAAATGTGAGATAAAATGCTACTTGATGGGTTAAAAAGGCTTTAGAGATTTTGTCTGATTTAATAAAAGAAGGATGAGAATTGACTGTTATTATAGTTGATAATTATTAGGGAGTAAACTTGTTTAGGGGTTAAAAAGATTTTATAGACGTAGAGTGATGAAATGATAGAACATGTTTTTAAAAATAGATATGTATTTTTTGGAATTACGTTATTAAATATGATAATTATTTTGAAATAGAGAATTTCTGTCTGATTTAATAATGAATGAAGGCTGGGAATTTCTTGACATTATACTTGATAAGTATTTGAAGGTGTAAACTTCATAAAAGGGCTTAAAAAGATTTTTTATAGATGTAGATTGATGAAATTATAAAATAAAATTTTAAAAATAGAACTGTATTTGTTGGATTTATATTGTTATTTTAAATATGAAAAATATGTTGTAAGAGCTACTTGTGATAGGGAAAAAATTAGTCTTAATGAGTGATCTAATATTAAGGATACCTGAAATCCCAATTATATGTCTATTGAAATGTAACTGGAATATGACAATTGTAATTAGTAAAGCTTAAAACAGGATATAGATTATCATAATTGCAAGGTGATTGAGGATTTTTGTTTGATGGAACTTTATCTAAAATTGTATTAATTTTAATAAGTAATATTATTCCTTATAGAGAGGAAATTGTTTATAATTAATTTGAGCTATATGTATATGATTTTGTTCTTGAATGATTTGACACTCTGACCACCACGTTGTGTCCTAAGCTTTTGTAAAAAATGGAAAAACCCAATAAAACTTTTATAAAAAAAAAAAGAGAGAAAGCTGCATGGCCTTGTCAGGCTCCTGCAGCTACTGAGTTGCCCAATGCCCGATTACAATTACTTGCCAATATTACTGATGTTTGTCCTGTTAAAACTGATTGGCTTGTAAACAGCAGGAAAAAGAATCCCCAGCTGAATATATGGAACGTTTAACTTTGTTTTTTGAATAACACTCTGGCGTACAGAACCCTCGCACTAATGCTAGGGAAGGCATGGTTTCCTTCTTTGTAGATGGTTTGCATCCTAAAATTTCGGAGGCTATCCGGGCTAACGTTATTGGTTGAGAAGCAAAGACTTTGTTTGAAATCATTTCCATTGCTGACCACTATGCCAATTCCCTCAAACAAAAATGGAAGGAAAAAGAAACCAAGCTTATGGCTCTTCAATTGCATGCCTTTGAAAATCAACCTAACCCGCTACCTCGTTCCAACCCTGCTAATTATCCTTTGGCTGATCCCCCAACTTTTCCCCCCACACAGCCATCATACTCCTGCTTTCATTGTGGGATGCATGGACACTTTAAGTCCTCTTGCCCCTATTTGCTCTCTCCTCCGTTCTCCTGTACTGGCCCTACGGGTCCAACAGTCTCTTCCCCACCTTTTTCTGTCCCTCGGGTACCTACCCCACGTCCCAGACGCCTTTCCCCTCGCTTTCTTACTATTCCCTTTCGCTCTCCTCAATGACTATCTCCTTCCTTCTCTCCTGCCTTTCCCCTTATCCCTCTGGACTCTGGTAATCCTGAGGTTCTTTTATCGGTGGGCGGCTGCCCTACTAAGCTGCTTGTGGATACAGGGGCCGCCCATTCTACATTGCGTGCCACTGAGTTTCCTCATGTACAACCCTCTTTGGAAATTGTGAATGCCATCGGTGTCTCAAATGTGACTGTCCCTCACCCTGTTAGTAAACCTACTAATGTCACTCTGGGACCTATTTCTACAGAACATGCCTTTCTACTCAGCCCTTGCTCTCCTATAAATCTTTTGGGATGAGACCTCCTTTGCAAACTAGGGTGTACTATTTACTGCCAACCTGATGGGTTCTATTTGGATGTTCCCCCTTCTGTGGAACATCCAGTCACTGCTTGCCTTTCCCTTCCTCCTAGGGAAGTTTCCTTGTGTCCTCTTCAGTCCCTTTCAGATTCCTCCCTTACTGCTTTGCAAACTGAGCTTCTTTCCAAAGTCCCTGAAGCCCTTTGGTCCACCCATGCTGATGATGTGGGATGCATTCGGTCTGCGGACCCTGCTCAAATACAATTGGACCCCACTAAGCCCCTCCCTAGGGTTCCCCAATACCCATTGTCTAAAGAAGCCCAGGAAGGCATACAACCCGTTATTGAATCTCTCCTCCAGCAAGGCGTCTTGGTGCCTGTTAGGGGTCCATGTAATACACCTATTTTACCTGTTCAAAAACGGTCCACAGGTTCATGGAGATTTGTGCAGGATTTACGAAAAATAAACCAGGTAGTTATCCCTTCTTATCCCACTGTCCCTAATCCAGCTACTATTTTATCCTCTATTCCTGCCTCTGCTCAATATTTCACGGTAGTAGATCTTCTGCTTTCTTTTCTATCCCTATCCACACCGACTTTCAGTTCCTGTTTGCCTTTCAATATGATGGATTACAGCTTACGTGGCAATGTTTACCCCAGGGTTACTGTGGGTCACCCTCTATTTTCTCCTAAATCTTGAAGCAAGATTTAGCTGACATTTTGTTCCCCATGAATTCTACTCTCATTCAATACGTTGATGACCTTTTATTGGCTTCTTCCACCATGGAAGCTTGTCTTGCTTCAAAGCCTTGCTGCTAAGGGGCATAAAGCTTCACGGTCTAAACTACAGCTTTGTCTCTCCCAAGTCACTTATTTGGGAGTCCTCCTATCGCATGGTTCTTGCTCTATTCTCCCCTCTCGTGTACAGACCATTCTACAACATCCCAAGCCCACTATCCAAAAGGCTATGCGCTCCTTTCTTGGAATGGCTGGCTTTTGTCGCCAGTGGATTCCTGCCTATGCTCCCTTAACACGGCCTCTTTATGACCTTACCCTTCATGATACCCCTGAACCCCTTCCTTGGTCCCCTGCAGCCGAATTTTCTTTTTCTGCCTTGAAACAAGCCTTGTCTGCTGCCCCAGCCCTTGGTGTCAACGCTGCTAATATTGAATATTCTTGCTTTGACAAAATATGCAGAACTGTCTGGTATTTTTAGAGTTGATTCAGATGACAGAGAAAGGGGAGGAGAATTATAAGGAAAGCCCGGGAAAAGGAACGGAAGTGAAACTTTGCCCTCCAGGTTAATTGGAAGATGTGAATCATGACCCCAAACTAGGGGAGGGGAAATGCCTGGAACGTTATGTGCAAAGGAAGGGAAATTCAGATCTTGGCATCCACCATGCCGTGCTGACACCCCTCTACACTAATAAAAGGCTTATTAGGTTAAACCATGCCTGAAAGTTCTTTGAAGTGTTTCATTAGTCAGACACATGACATCATGCCAAGATCCACAAATTTTTTAAACCAATTAAGAGGTCCCAGGCCTCGGTCACTATTCCTAAACTAAAGGTGATAGACTGACAAAGATCTCATTATGGAAGGAGAAAGATGGCTTGAGGCCAGCACCTCAGCAGCAGCAGCTTCCCCAGGGAGTGGAGCGGCAGCCAGCCAGCCGGGGGAGAAAGAACTCTGGCAGATCTCCCAGCTGGAAGCAAAGACTTCAAAAGCAGAATGGAGAGATAACGAAGTTTTGGGTGAGTCACTGGAAAGATTTCAAAACCCAGAGGTGAAAAGCAGAAATCAATTCCTGGAGAGAGGGAAATCCAGTCTGAAGCATCTGCAGCAATGGGTAGATTGGGTTCCCCAGCAGATGGATGGTCAGCAATATCTGAGCTTGCCACAGCTAATAGAGGCCTTGCAACAGCTTGAGGTGGTGCAGAAGCCAGGAGATCAGAAACTGGTGGGAGAACGACCACAGCAAGGAGATTGGCTACCGCCCCCGAACGTGCAACCCCTTGGCATAAATCTGCAGCCAGGATGGGGCCAGCAGCAACAGACACAGTGGGGGCCCCAACAGCCTATAATTGCACCACTTTTCAGAGCAACCTTTGATGGGGACCCAGAGAAGCTGGTTTTTTTCCTCAACCAAGTGCTCTCTCATTTGAATTGCTGGGCCTATCTCTACCCAGACCCGGGGGCCATGGTCGATGTGATTGCATCCAGCCTAGAGGGAGAAGCATCTGAATGGCTGAACTATTTATATAATGAGCAAGCCCCCGAATTGGAGGACCCCCAACTTTTCCTCCTAGGGCTGAGGGAAAGATTTGAGGACCCATCTATTGGTCTTAAAGCAACAGAACAGATCCACAAAATAAAACAAGCTGGCAGGCCTGCCCTGGAGTACGTGTGGGAATTTCGCAAGATAGCAGGTCGAATAGAGGGGTGGCCTGAACAATCCCTAATCCATCACTTCATTGAGGGATTAGACGATCACCTCTCTCAGGCCTGCATCTATTGAGCCATACCTGATCAGCTGCAAGAATGGTACCAGGCAGCAGTGAAGCTAGACGTTCAGCTCGCCCGCTATAAGAAGCCTCCCCCACCTGAATCCGAGCAGCCGCCAGAGCAACCCAGACAGCAATCACCCCCACGAAAACCTCCAACTACTGCGATGGCTGAGAGACCCAGACCACCTGCAGGCCCGTCAAATAAGTGTTTTTGGTGTGGACAAGAGGGAAATCGAGCGGCAACCTGTCCAGTCCCCTACCCCCGACTGCAGAGCAGACCGGAAACAGCGACGAGAAAGAAACCTGCTCAGTGGCTAACGAGAGAAAAATCCAACCGGGTCACGCAAGAACCTGTTGCCCAGATTACACCCCCCACACAGGAGGACGCCGGGACTCTGGGTGGACCCGCCCCTGCTCTACCCTCCTTTGACAGCAACGATGAAGGAGAGAACGACCCGATGGTGAGTCAACAAATCCCGCCTTTTTCACTGGCCGCCAAACTTATAATCCCTAAATCTGGGGCACAAATGGACTTAAACGTGCTAATTGATTCTGGATGCACCCGCTGCATTATTAGTCTGCCGTTTGCCATGAAATGGGCATACAAGCAAAACTGCTTTCCAAACCTGTGAGGTTTGAGCAAGCCGATGGCTCCCTGATGGGAGGGACTCTTGTCACACAAGTAACTGAGCCCTTACACCTAGAAATAGGTGCACACTGAGAGTTTATTCGCTTCCTGGTGGCTCCAAAAATGACTGAGACTGTGATCCTAGGGCTAGCCTGGTTGGACAAATGAAAGCCATTTATCTGGTGGGAGAAAGGAATGAGAACTGTGAGACTACCTATAGGGCCTAAACCTCCCGCTGATTCAACCGATGTTGCGGGACACCTTAGGCCATCCAATGAGCGAGCGCACATGGCTGCCTCACCGCCGCCAGGCGAACCACTCATCCCCAATGAATACCGGGACCTGGCGGAGGCATTTAGTGAAAAAGAATGTGATGCTCTACCCCCTCACAGACCCAATGACTGCTCCATCGAACTGGTGCCAGGAGCCAAACTCCCACGGCCGAGAAAGTATGCTATGTCCCCCCTCGAAATGGAGGAGATGCAGCGTTACGTGAATAAAAACCTAGCGAGGGGGTTCATTGAACGGGCCAAATCTACCATGGGAGCCCCTGTGTTGTTCAAAGAGAAAAAAGATGGATCTCTTCATCTCTGTGTAGACTATAAGGGTCTCAACGCTGTGAGTGTGGAAAATAAATATCCCCTCCCCCTCCTAAAGGACTTATTAACCCATCTGGCTAAGGGGAGTATCTTCACTAAATTAGACCTCAGAGAGGCATATTACCGGGTGAGAATAAAAGAGAGACGAGTGGAAAACTGCCTTCAACTGTCCTATGGGAAGCTATCAGTTCAAAGTCATGCCATTTGGACTACAGAGGCCCCAGATGTATTTATGCAGTTGATTAATGAGGTCCTACATGATCACTTGTACAAAGGGGTTTTGGTGTATCTTGATGATATCCTGATATACAACACGAATATGACTGATCACATAAAGCTGGTGAGAGACGTGTTAAAGAAACTATTGAATGCCAAGCTTTATGCCAAATTGTCAAAATGTGAATTTCACCAGACCCAATTAGATTATCTTGGCTACAGAATTTCCAACGAGGGTATTGAAATGGATCCAGCCAAGGTGAAAGCTATAATCAAATGGCAGCCCCCAAAGACTCGCAAACAGCTCCAGAGCTTTCTGATTTTGCCAACTTTTATCGTCAAGTCATCCCCTCTTTTGCCGAGATTGCCCTACCGCTTACAGAACTACTCAAAACAGGCAAAGGAGGAGGGAAGCCACGACCGGGCCAACCACTAGCATGGACGATGGGCTGTCAAACAGCTTTTGAAAATTTAAAGAGACTGCTGAACCGGTCCTAAAGCACCCCTGCCCAGGGGAGCCCTTTGTGATTCAAGCCGATGCCAGTGATGTGGCAGTTGGAGCTGTGTTACTACAAAAGAACAAAAGTGGGGTCCTGCAACCCTGCGCCTACACCTCTAAGAAATTTACTGAAAGTGAGTAGAGATGGGCAATCTGGGAGAAAGAGGCCTTTGCGATTAGGTGAGCGCTATTAAACTTTCGACACTATCTAGAAGGGAGCAAGGTGCCATTTGAAGTATGGACAGATCACAAAAATCTAGAAGCACTGAAAACTCCCCGCAAGTTGTCCCCAAAGCAAGTGCGGTGGTCACAGTACTTTAACCGCTTCAACTTCACTCTAAAGTACATACCAGGAGGAAAGAACTTCCTAGCTGATGCGCTATCCCGGTTACCCCAATACAAAAGCGAACGGGAGGAGGTTAACGAGGCAATTATCCCCAATCCACAAACAGCCGCTCAACTTACGCCTCGCAGGGTCCCCAATCCTGATGACCCTGGGGTAAAGAAAATAAAACGAGAGCTCCTTACCGATCAATGGTTCAAAGATAATCAACCCTCCCTAACGTGCAGGGATGGCTTGGCTTACAAAGGGGGGAAACTATATTTGCCAGAGGCCCTCCGTCTTAATGCTCTCAAACACAGCCATGATGTAAAACAGGCTGGACACTTTGGATATTTGAAAACCCTACACCTCACCCGCCAGCAATTTTGGTGTCCGGGGCTGAAAAGGGATGTGGAAAACTATGTAAAAAGTTGTACTGTATGTGCCACAATGAAAAGAATTCCAGGGAAAACCCCTGGGTTACTGCAACCCGTGGCAGACCCTTCTCAACCATGGGAAGAAATAGCTATGGACTTTATAGTAGACCTACCTGAAAGTAGAGGAAATACTGTCATCTGGACTGTGATAGACCTGTTTTCGAAGCAGGCTCATTTCATTGCCTGCAAAGGACTCCCATCTGCCCAACGACTGACCAAATTGTTCCTGAAACATATTTACTGGCTGCATGGCGCCCCTAAGCGAATAATTTCAGATGGGGGTGCAGTTCACAGTGAAGTTTTGGAGGAGTTTTCTTAAATTAATTGGATCATCTCAAGGTTTATCATCTGCTTTTCATCCTGCCACCAATGGGGCTGCAGAATCTGCTAACAAAATGGTGGAGCAATATCTTAGATGCTACATTTCTTACCAGCAGGCGAACTGGACTGACCTCCTCCCTTTTGCGGAGGTGGCGTACAATAATTCTGTGCACAGCAGCACCGGTTACATGCCTTTCAGAGTGGCCACAGGAAAAGAGTTCAGCCCAATACCTGAATACCCTCAGGTGCCCTCCGCTTCCCAGACACTTGACCAATGGGTGAGGGGGTGGGAAGAAGTTTGGAGAAACACAAAAACTGTTTTAAAAAAGACTTTTGAAACCTATAAAAAGCAGGCTGATAGAAAGAGGGCTCCTCAAAGAACATTCCAAGTTGGGGGAAAGGTTTATTTGTCAACTAAATATTTACGCCTCAAATTGCCCAGCAAGAAATTGGGACCAAAATTCTTGGGGCCTTTCCCCATAGTAAGGATCATCAATCCGGTCAGCGTAGAACTAAAACTCCCTAGACTTTTAGGGATAATTCACCCAGTCTTCCATTGTAGCTTGTTGAAACCTTATCGGGGCTCCACTTTAAGACCTCCCCCGAAGAAGGCACCTGGGCCCCTAGTAGTTGCGGGACAGACCCACTATGAAGTGAAACGTATTCTTGACTCTAGAATTTTTAAAGGGAAATTGCAGTACCTAGTACAATGGAAGGGATACCCGTTGTCTGAAGCCACCTGGGTGAAATCCAGTGAGGTGAAAGCTGACAGGCTCGTCAAAAGGTGTCATGCGAAATACCCCAACAAACCGAGAACTAGTCATTAACATATGCTTTTGTTTACATTACAGGATCTGTCCTTTTTGTAAGGGGGGCTGGATGTCAACGCTGCTAATATTGAATATTCTTGCTTTGACAAAATATGCAGAACTGTCTGGTATTTTTAAAGTTAATTCAGATGACAGAGAAAGGGGAGGAGAATTATAAGGAAAGCCCGGGAAAAGGAACGGAAGTGAATCTTTGCCCTCCAGGTTAATTGGAAGATGTGAATCATGACCCCAAAATAGGGGAGGGGAAATGCCTGGAATGTTATGTGCAAAGGAAGGGAAATTCAGATCTTGGCATCCACCATGCCGTGCTGACACCCCTCTACACTAATAAAAGGCTTTTTAGGTTAAACCATGCCTGAAAGTTCTTTGAAGTGTTTCACTAGTCAGACACATGACACTTGGGCTACCTGATTACTCTAAACCTTTTACCCTCTTTTGTTATGAACGTGAGGGCTTTGCTCTAGGCATCTTGACTCAGTCTTACTGCTCTGCTCAGCGTCCCATTGCTTATTTTTCTACCTCCCTTGATCCTGTCGCTTGTGGCTTGCCGCCTTGTCTGCGAGCCATAGCTGCTGGTGCCCTGTTGGTGGAACGTTCTGCTGACCTGGTTCTTGGCCACGCCTTGGTGGTGGCTGTTCCCCATTCTGTTTCTGCCTTATTACTTCATACTAGGACTAAATTTTTATCTGCCTCGCGTCTTACTAAATATGAAGCTTTACTTTTATCTTATCCTCATATTTCTTTGAAACGATGCCCTTCCCTCAA
>NW_015390709.1:16082-21913 GCF_001527695.2 Protobothrops mucrosquamatus | reverse complement strand
TCATATTTCTTTGAAACGATGCCCTTCCCTCAACCCTGCTTCCCTACTCTCTGTTCCATCGGATTGTGAACCCCATGATTGTGAGTTCCTTTGCACGCAGCTTTCGAAACCACGCCAGGATCTCCAGGATGTACCTCTCTCCAACCCTGATCTCGTCCTATTCGTTGATGGCTCTTGTTTTCATTCCTCTGCTGGAAACTTGGTTGCTGGGTTTGCCATCTGTTCCCCCTTCGAACCTTTATTGTTTGGCCCTCTTCCTGATGTATCTTCTGCTCATCTTGCTGAATTAGTTGCCCTTACTCGAGCTCGTCAACTTGCCACTGGACAATCAGTGACCATCTATTCAGATAGCCGTTATGCCTGTGGAGTGGTGCACGACTTTGGCCAGCTCTGGAAGCTCCGTGGATTCCTTACTGCCCAGGGATCTCCCATTAAAAATGCCACATATGTCAAGGATCTTTTGGATGCTCTTCACTTACCTCCCCAGGTGGCAATTGTCAAGTGTCTTGCTCACCAGACTTCCTCTGATGCAGTTGCTATGGGAAACTCACTGGCTGATGCAACTGCCAAGAAAGCAGCTCTTCTTCCAGCCCCCCCCTTGCACTGACGTGCACTTTGGATTCAGCCCCTCCTTCTTCCTCCCTTGACCATTTGGTTGCCACCCAATGTTTTGTCCCCGCCTCTGAACAACGCATTTGGACTAGGTCTTCTTGTGTTCCTGATTCTACTGGGGTGTGGAGGCATCCGGATGGCTGCCCCGTTTGCCCTCGGTCCCTCTTGCCCTATGTTGTTCGTCTCCAACATGGGCCTGCCCATGTTGGCCAGGAGGGAGTGTCTTCCGCCATCAACAAAGAATGGTTTGCCCCTGGAGTCCATGCCATGGCATGACAAGTTTGCTCTACTTGTACTGTTTGTCAACAATTTAATATTGGCCGTTCTGTTCCCACTCAACCTGGCTCCCATCCTCCACCTTGGGGCCCTTTTGTTCATGTCCAGATGGACTTTATCCAAATGCCCAAGTGCTGTTCTTATGAATATGTTTTGGTTCTTGTTTGTATGTATAGTGGTTGGGTAGAGGCGTATCCATGTACAAAGGCTGATGCCATCACTGTCGCAAAACGACTCCTAAAAGAATTTTTGCCCTGCTTTGATATTCCCATCTATTTAGGGAGTGATAAAGGTACACATTTTGCAAATCAGGTTATTCAAGAAATTTGCAAAGCTTTACAAATAGATCAAAAGCTTCATTGTCCCAATCATCCGGAAGCATCAGGTGGAACGTGTGAACTCCACCCTTAAGAACAAACTGGCGAAGTTATGTGACGAAACTAATTTAAAATGGCCAAGATTGTCTTCCTCTTGCTTTAATGTCCATACGAATGACTCCCTCCAGAATAACTGGCCTATCCCCTCATGAAATTTTAATGGGGCGACCTATGCGGATGCCTGCCTCTCCTCCATCCTTCCTTCACCTGGCTGACATTCATTTCTTGGACAGTGTCACGTTAGATTATTGCTGTGCCCTAGTTGCTACTTTAAAAGATTATCATTCACAGGTTATTGCTGCACTTCCTAAAGAGCCTCTACATCTCTTTGGCCGTTGGCGATTGGGTGCTTGTCAAGATATTTCAACGAAAGAATTGTTTGGCTCCTCGTTGGAAGGGCCCCTTCCAGATACTCCTGACCACCAATACTGCTGTAAAGTGTCAAGGATTGACTTCCTGGGTGCATGCTTCGCATTGTAAGAAGATTCCAGCCCCAGACGACACCAGCCAACCTCAACCACCTGTTGTCAACAAGGCAAGAATTGAAGTTTTGCCCAACAAGGAAGTAAGTGATAGTAACCTCTGCTTCCTATCCCGATACAACCTACGGTCCAGGCAACATCAACACCGGCCTCCATCATCTCTTCTGACAATCAACGAAGAAATATAAGGCGTAACTTCATGGAAGCACAAAGGTGCCTACAAGGAACTGTTTGCATTAGACAAGGCCTTATGCCTGCTGTTTGGACTATTACGGTTCTGCTGTTTGTTAACACCTCCATTCACCTATACAACCTCTCTCAATCTACATACAAAAAGGAAGGCTCCACGGTTCTGTATACTGAGGATCCTAACCATTTCGAGGGACACCACTCTCAAGACTTCATGCTTCGAAAACGATGAAATGCGCAATTAATTATAACACCTGATGCACCTAAGACTCATAACTTTGCCAGCAATATGTATTTGTCAATCAATCAAAATCAATCAATCAAATCCTTTATTGTCAAAGTACATGTGTACAATGAGATTGGCTGAGCCTCCCTTCATGCACCCCCTATCACAACTCACAACGACAACAAACACACAATCTTATTGCACCATGTGAACTTATTGCACAATGCGCCTGTCCCCCAAGTCTATCATACATTGAGTTATTTTCCATTCAGGAGTCTGACAGCCCATGGGTAGAAACTGTTCTTCAGCCTGTTGGTGTGGCTGGCTATGCTTCTATATCTCCTACCCGATGGTAGGAAAGTAATGAAGTGCTGACCAGGGTGTGAGTCGTCCCTGAGGATTTTCCTCACTCTTCTAAGGCAGCGGGCCCTAGCGATGGTGTCTAGTGGTATCAGGGGACAGCCCACAATGTTTTGTGCTGTGCTCACCACCCTCTGTAGTGTCTTTCTATCCGTGGCTGTCAAGCCAGCATACCACACCATAATGCAATGTGAGAGGACGCTTTCTATGGTGGACCGGTAGAAGAAGGTCATCAGTCGTTGTTCCACTTTGTTCTTTCGCAAGACCCTAAGGAAGTAGAGTCTCTGTTGGGCCTTTCTGGCCATCTGGGTTGTGTTGATTTTCCAGGTGAGATCTTCACTGAGATGGACTCCCAGGAATTTAAAGCAGGAAACTCTCTCCACACGCTCCCCCCACCCATGTAAAGTGGGGTGGGTTCCTCTCTTTTCTTCCAGAAGTCTAACACCATCTCCTTTGTCTGGTTGATGCTTATCGAGCGGCTCATGCTTCAAACAAACTTGATTATTGTTGGGTATGCAATTATAATGGGGGTACTAACAACATGGTTTCTCTTTTTGCCAGAGCCTTGCCTCGCTCCTGGTATTCCCAGCTGGTGTCTTCCAGCCTTTTACGCTTTTCGCCACTAGATTTCTCTGCACCTCACCCATATTGGCCAGTTGTTCCATCCCCATATAAGCCTACAGCACTCCCTCTGCTTGACACTGACTTGGGTGATTTTTGTTTGGAATCTCGTGGTATTACCCTGTCTGCTAGCAATAGCAAAGAAATACAGTATAGCAGTAATAATATGGGATATAGTGAATGTAATTTTACAATAGTCTTTGATGCTGCTTGGAGGGAACATCCTGGAACTTATCGATACAGACCATGCAACTTCAGACCTATTTTAAAACCAGACATCATTAGGTGTGACCCTTCAGTAAGTAAAAAATGTATGTTTGATCCTTGGCAGCAGTACCCTTGCTATGACTATACGGTGTATAAGGCTATCACTCCCCAATCCCCAAATCCTTGGCATCCCACAGGCCCTACTCTTTATTTGAAGGTTTGTTGTTGTATGTTTAACTCTACCGCTTGTTCTTTCCACTATTGCTCTTATGTTATTGCCATGCAGCAGAGTACAACACTCCCATATTTTCAGCCATATAATATGGAATCAAACGCTTCTGTATTTGGGATGACTGCTCCTACCGGATTGCAGTTTATGTGTGGCAACCGGGCTTATCACTCTCTCCCTCCAGGATGGAAAGGTTATTGTTACCTGGGCACCATTTTCCCAGGACTATTACCCTTGGTAGCCCCTACTGGACTGGCCTAAGGGGTATTTTTAGTTGGGTTTTAAAACAATTTTTAAAATAACAAAGGCCAAATTAATATTTCCTTTTAATTACGTTTTAATGGTAGTATTTTTGTACTTTTGTATTTGTTTTTATTAGGCTGTTAGCCGCCCTGAGTCCGCAAGGAGAAGGGCGGGGTAAAAATATAATAAATAATAATAATAATAAATAATACTGACCTCCATAAACCTGTTTATTCCCGTCCTAAACGTGACATTCTTTCCAGTGGATGGAACTGATTTTTCGGCACAGTCGTTCCCCAATTAGGCATTAATATGCTATGGGAAGAATGTTAGCGATTTTCTGTCTTGTTAGAAACATTGGCTAACACTACAGCTTTTAGTTTAGAGGTCATTGGTTCTGAACTCACTGCCATTCGCACCACTGTTTTGCAGAATCGTTTGGCTCTTGACTACATTCTAGCCAAAGAAGGAGGTGTATGTAAACTTGTTGGTTCATCATGTTGCGTCTATATTCCTGATGGCAACAGTATTCTATTCCGCAACATTGCTAAATTACAGCAAGCAGTACGGGATTATAAGGCTGGCCCCCTTTCCCCCTTTGGCGATTTTAATGATAAGAGCTTTTTGGGAGCCTTCTCTAACATGTTTTCTGGTCTGGGAGGCCAGATTGTGTTATTCTTATTATCTGTTTTTTTTTGTCCTTTTCCTTTTATCTTTAATTTTTTGCGTTGTTAAACAGATGTATTTTTCTACTATTCCTAAGTCCACTCCAGTGCCCCTTATGACAATTAATGCCCATGCTGCTGCTTCTGTCCCTGACTTATCTTCTCATCATTCCTCTTTGTCCAGTTCTCCCTCTTTGCAATCAGCAAACTTCCGGGCTCCCTCTGTTAGGTCTTTTATGCAGTCATCTGTCACCTTAACAGCAGGTGACCCTACTTATGTTACCTTAATCGCAGGTGACCCTGCTTACGCTCCTATGCGCAGATCATCAACCTTTCGGTCTGCCTAAAGCATTTTTTTCTTCTATAGCTGTAACGCCTACCAATTACAGTAGTTTTCCTCCTTGATCTTAAATGAAGGATGATTGATTTATAAATGATTTGCTTCTTGCATACTGTCCACTAGTCATGTGTGTTGTCCTTACGGACAAGACGTGGGGACTGTGGGAGATGAAAATATAGCCCCCTTCTCATATAATAAGATAGGGCTAGAACAAAACCTGAAATAGACCCCCACAGAAGTGATTTGAAGCTTTAACTTGAACTTTATGCTGTTTCCCAATAAGGACGTACTATTTGTAATCTGCTGAGCTTTGTGCAATATAAATTGCAAAGTAGGTAGTTCTATATATATATTTGGAACATAAGTATTTTACTCGTGGGAAAAGAGGAAGTGAAAGTAGCAGATGTATAGAGGTTTCAGATGGGAACTGTCTTTGCAAAGTAAGAATTATGAGTGGGTGGTCGGTAGCAGAAAAGTATAAAAATGTTGGTTTAAGTCTGGCTCGGGGCCATTGGCTGTCCTTAGGAATCTGCTATTGCCATATGGCAGTGGTGGCGATCCTATGGCACGGGTGCCAGAGGTGGCACTCAGAGCCCTCTCTGTGGGCACACGCGCTGCCCCCCCTCAGTCCTAGGCCTTCAGCTGGGTTTTATAAAACCTTTTCGCTTTAGGCCTTCGCCGCCGTGTGCAAAAAAAAAAAAGGTTCAATCAGTCAATTTCAACTTCTCGCGGGAAAAAAAAAGATCTTGCAAAGTTGGAATTGATTTTTTCAATATAAAGTTTTTATTATTTTCCAAAAAAAACACAACATCACAAGTATTACACAATATTATATTATATCCCACCCCCCCGGACTTCCCAAACCAAGTCCCAGGCTAATATTCAAATATAGGTAAACAAATATTAATATCTCTAACTCCACAAACTCTATTTATAAACAATCCATCTCCTCCACATTAATAAAAAAATTATACATTTAAGTAATTCAAATACACCAAAGTCTA
>NW_015390709.1:0-14316 GCF_001527695.2 Protobothrops mucrosquamatus | reverse complement strand
CTCACCTACATCGTCCATATAGGACGACTCGGGAACTCAACTCCTACCCCGGGCAGCTCACCTATCCCCTTATGCCCAGGGGAAAGGTATCAAGCCGTTTGACAGCTGATGCTAGCTGTCAAACCGGCTTTTACGCGAAACAGGCGGGAGGCAGCAAACAGCTGCGACCGACGAAGACGCCTGCCACCGGAAGTCACCGGAATTGATTGATTGAACTTTTTAGTCCCACCCAGTCTGCCATTACCACCGCAGCCACGCCTACCCAATGGGCCACACCCAGCCAATGGGCCACACCCACCCGGCACTCGACGATGCATAAGTGGGTTTTGGGTTGCAGTTTGGGCACTCAGTCTCTAAAAGGTTCGCCATCACTGCCATATGGTTCTCATTGCAATGGGTTGTTAATGTAAGTGATGTTATGTTATTATGCTATGTTCCAAATTATTAGAAAAATAAACCTCTGAATCTTAAAGTAAGAATTATTGTTTTGTGTTGCTGTCTCTTTGTCTTTTCCATTGGGTTTTTTCCACGACACCAGTTTGTAGGAGGTATATGGGAGTCTAATGGGGTATAGATTATTTCAGAGTGGTAAGCTATTAGATGCTGGAATAAAGAAGAGTTCTTTTGCTTTGCTGCCTTAATAAGCTGTTCCTAGGAAGACCTTGTATCTTGTCTCTTCTTGAGTGCAATCAATTGCTTAAATTGTTTTTTGAGTGTGAGTAGATGTTTAAGAGTTGTTTTATTGCCATTTCCAGTCTCACTTTTGTACAACATATATGCCAAGGTAAGAGCTTTCTTGGCTTCTACACAAACCTTATCAAACCATGGTTTGGAGGCGATGCAGGGCCTCTTAGCTGAGAAGTGCTAGTAGTGGTTGTAGCTTATGAACTATGTTTTTATATAGTTCTAGTAAATCTTGAGTAGGGTTGGCTGATATAAAGGCTGAGCGGATTTTTTTGAAAGTTGTCCTCTAATAGGGCTCTCCTCACCTGGTCAAGTTGTTGGGTCCATTTCACCCGGCATCTTGTTAGGCCTGCTGTAGAAATTGCAGGAATAAAATGGTCCCCGGAGGGCATCTGTGAGATAAAGGGCTTCATGTGTATACACAGTGAAGTAAAGCGTATTCTTGACTCTAGAATTTTTAGAGGGAAATTGCAGTATCTAGTACAATGGAAGGGATACCCGTTATCTGAAGCCACCTGGGTGAAATCCAGTGAAGTAAAGGCTAATAGATTGGTCAAAAGGTTTCATGTGAAACACCCCAACAAACCGAAAGATAACCCTTAACATATGCTTTGGTTTGCTTTACAGGATCTGTCCTTTTTGTAAGGGGGGCCGGATGTCAACGCTGCAAATACTGTATATTCTTGCTTTGACAATATGCAGAACTGTCTGGTATTTTTATAGTTAAATCAGGCAACAGTGAAAGCCCGGGAAAAAGAAACCGGAAGTAAATCACATTTCCAAGTTAATTGGAAGATGTGAACCATGACCCCAAAATAGGGGCGGGGAAAAATGCCTAGAATGTATGTGTAACGGAAAAGAATCCAGATCTAAGCATCTCCACCATGCCGTACTGACGTCTCTGTAACCTTAATAAATGCTTTTAGGAAAAAATATGCCTGAAAGTCCTTTTAAGTGTTTCGTTAATCAGACACATGACAGCTGTATAAAGTGTCCCTAACTTTTTATACTCTAAATATCTTTCATCTTGTTTTCGGATGTGTACCTCCTGGAGGCAAACTATGTCTATCTTTTGTTTATTTAACTTTGTTAATATTTGTCTCCTTTTTATCACTGCATTTAGTCCGTTAATGTTTATTGATATTAATTTCCAATCTTCCATTCTGTTGTCTGTCTACCAGATATTAGTCTCTGTTTGCCCTTATAACTACTTGGGATCTTGTTTTAATACCTCTTAATTCTTGGATTCCTTTTTCTTTTTTGCTTCTCTCTTCCCGGGTTCCTTCTTTAGCTTGGTCTTCTTCTTGGCTTACAGTCTTCATCTCCTCCCTACTACTCTGATCCTCTTCATTTCCCATCAACTGGTCAAAGAAGTCCTGTGCCATCGCTAAACTGTCAATTTTGACCTTCTTGCCTTGCCATGAAATAAGCATTCCCTCCGGGAGTATCCAACTAAACAAGATATTTCATTTATTCAATTGAGCAGCCAGGAAACGATAGTCCTTACGTTGTTCTCGAACCCTTCTAGGAATTTGTTTCAATGTAATGATTTCCTTCCCCTTGTAAGTCATTGGTTCTTCTCGGGTAATATTGTGCACTATATCCAGGATTTTCTTTCAGGCAAATCTAATGTGAACCTCCTTAGGCAGTTTATGGAATCTTGCATAATTCGTTTGGATTCGATATACTTCATCCAGTTCATTCATAATTTCTTGTTTGTCTCTTTGGAGAGATTCTGCTATAATACCTGCCATTATCTGTCCTAAATCTTCATCCTTCGCCTCTGTCACATTTTGGAATCTTAGGAAAATTGATGCCCAGTCCATCTCTAATTGAATTATTGAATCTTCGAGGTCCTTGTTTATTGCCATCATTTTCTGATCTACCAGGTCTAATTTTTTCCCAGTTTGTTCTGTTTTGTCTTCTATTATTTTTATTTTTTGTTCATTCTTCTGAATTGCTTCCTGAATTGAATTCATTTTATTATCCAATTTCTGAATGTCAAATTTCATTTCTCCATGGTTGTTAGACATTGTTTCTTGCATTTTTACCATTGTTTCCTGGATCAGTATCAAAGTGGCTTGCATTGTTTGCATGTTTGGGGTCGTATTATTTTTTTCGGTCTTTTGTGACCCCTCTGTCGACCGTTGGTTTAATGGGGAAGCCGTTGTTATTGTTGGATTTGATGCAGTTTTTTCCCCTGCCTTTAAAGTCGTTGTTGTAATACTGGTCATCTCTTTCAATACCCTACTTTGCTCTCCCAGTATTCTATAAATATTTTTCCACACTGTCATCAACCATTTACTGTCTATCTTTTGTTATTGTTGTTGTTGGTTTTTCCCCCCCTCTCTTTTTACCTTCCTTGCAGTATTAAGTATTAAATGATAATCAATTCCACTAATCCTAGCTATCTCTATTCTTAATTAACTTTAAACAACCTTAGCAGATTATTCAACTTAAATACCAATAACCCATCAAGAACTTTAAATTAAATCGATAAGCAGATCTATATAAGTATAAATATAAATATAAATATAAATAAATATAAATATTAATAATCAATTAATTAATATATATCTAAATTTGATTCTGATTATAATTATCAATTTGTACAAAAAAATAATTACAGTTATCAATATATAAGCAATTCAGAATATCTATATAATTAATTTTAAATGCTAAATTGTAAACAATATATCCAGATTTATAGGTGGTTAGATACAGATATAAATATAAATATATCCTCGAAATCTTCTAGTCACTCAGTTCAGAAATTCTATTAAAGCGGCGGGTTCTCCCTCCTCTTTCTGGTTAGGGTGCTCGTCCATTCAGACCACTCTTGCCATCATGGTGTGCTGTCGTCTGCTCTCACCGCTTCTCTTCTTCTCCTTTCTTTTCTTTTCCTGTCACTCTTACATACCCAGTCTCTCTCCTCCTTCACTTTCTCCTTTCCTTCAGATTCTGACCAAAAAGTCCGCCCGTCTCACCACCACAGCACTAGCTCAAACTCTTTTATCCTTCCTCCTCTTCGCCTCTTTAGCAGTTAAACATATTCTTCTGAGTCACTGCTCCTCCCGCTGAGTCGCTGCCCGCTCCCCCAGCTGGAGATCTCTTTTAGCCAAACAATCAGGACTCACTTTTCCAAGCAATCCTCGACCTTGCAGTTTTCAGGCTAATCCGCCGCTTCAAATGTCACAGTCTGCTATGAAAATCTTCTCTTCCCTGTGCTCTCTGGATCATCGCAGCCTCGGGTCCGCCATAGTGTGATGGCAGACACTTTCACGTTGGTTTGACAGGGGTGTCCTTTGCAGCAAGTGATCGCCTTTCACTATGCTGCACTCTGGACTTCCCCTCTAGTCTGCCAAGCCCTCCAGGCTTCTTGCGCCCCGAAAGGTCCCCAAAACGTGAAATAATCGGGTTCTGGGAACAGGAGCTGTTCACCTTCCCCTGCACCGCTGAGACGATGCCACCGGAAGTCCCCGTTTTCTATTACACTAAACATTTTTCTATCCCATGGGAACCAAGGTCATTTCTGTTTCCCTCAGCTAGGGAGGATATTTTAGTATTAGAAAGGCCACCAGTAGGGTGGGTCTGTAACTTTGTATTACTGTTGCTATTGGAAGGGGATTTTAGTCTTGGTTTCACTTTTGGCCATGTCAATACTTTGCATCCAATAAACATGTTCTCAGAGGAAACCTCAAGCCTCGGAGTTCTGTTTTATTTGGCCTCATCTATCAGAACCATGACATTAAGCCAAGACTCCTAATCATTAATTGGGGTCCTGAGCCCCAGTCGCCTACCTAACACCTGTAGGAGGACGACGAAGACTCGGGGAAGAATTTGAGATGGAGAAGAGAGGAGAGGTGTCCTCAGGCCTTAGTGTGGCGTTGGCCGCTGGAACACAGGCTACCGCTCAGGTGGAGAGTGGAGCCTTGACCACGGGTGCACGGCTGAAGAGTCGGATGGCCTCGTCGGAGGGTCTGGGACAGTTGGAGGGAGCCTTAACTTTAGGGGAGCTTGATAGGCCTGAGATCGCCTCACAGAGACAGAGCACCCCTAAAGCTGCTGAGGCAGAATTCCCTCTGCTGTCACCATGCAACCTGCAATCGCCTGTGATGAGAACAGTGAAATGACCTGCTGGCTGGGATGACTTGGGCGAATGGAAGTACCTGACAGCCATCCACAGCCACTCTGTGTAGAGACTGAGAGAAAAGTTCGACCGGCTGGAGGTTGGAGAAGTGGAACCTGTTGCCCACCGGGTGATCTCTGCGGGAAGAGAACACGGGAGGTCTCCTACACTCCCCCCTTGGCGGAGCACAAGCCCCAACGTGATGGCTCGTGCTACTTCACCTCTGCCCCAACCAGCCTCAGCTTCGAGCCCTACATAGCAATGTACTCCCGATAGAGATCGGCATCCTGCAAGCCCGGGAGCTCAGCCCAGAATGCTTCCAGATGTAGCTCCCCGTGACTTCAACACTTAAGACCAGGCATACAACAGGCTTATTGGGGACCACGGCCCTTAGAGCCACCTCCAATCAAACCTTTTGATGGAGACCCTGAAAAGCTGTCATTCTTCATGAACCAGGTCTGGGTCCACCTGAACCGCCACACTCGCACCTACCTCGATGCGGCTGGGATGGTTGATGCGGTAGCGGCGAACCTCAAAGGGGAAGCCGCCAAGTGGGTGACTACCCTACATGATGAACAAGCCCGAGTTGTAGGACATCAATTTTTTCATGGGTGAGCTGAGACCCAGGTTTGAGGATGAGTCCCAAGCCTTGCAAGCTTAGAAGCACATCCATGATCTAAAGTGGAGAGGGAGGCCAGATAAGGAGTATGTTCGTGAATTCAAGTGGCTGGCAGGCTCAAACAGTAGCCAGAATGCTCGCTGATTCACCATTTCCGAGCAGGTCTGCATCGAGATTTGTTCCAGGAATGCACCTACCGAGGCGTCCCTGACCAGTTCCAAGAGTGGTACTGCATGGCCATAACCCTAGACAACGAACTGGATCACCACCCGAAGGCGGAGTTCAGGCCGAGGCGGATCCAAGAGAAACGTCCCACAGCTCGACGCCCTCCAGCTGCGGCAGTCACCGGTTCTTATTGAGCACCAGTAGGGCCTCCCATCAAGTGTTTCAGGTGTGGCCAATTAGGGCATCAAGCAGCTGTGTCTGGTCCCTTTTCCCCAGGCAGGGAGCGCCCCTGCCACCACAGCTAAGCCAAAAGGAAAGCCACGCTCAATGTGGGAGAAGTCCAAGTGCACCAGCGAAGAGCAGACCGCCAAGGTTACTTCTCCACCGGGGGGAAACCCGGAGGCCATGCTAGAGCAACTGCCGATGCGAGAGCTGTATGTGTCATGGTTCCGACAGATGAAACTCTTCAAAGAACTTTGAGGCATTGTTTACCTTAAAGAATCTTTATTTGAGAAGCATAGCATTGGCACAGCATCAGCACTAACACAATCGAAGCCAAAAACTGGATTCCCCTCCCTTGAGCACATAGTATCAAAGGACAATTCCCTCCTCCAATTAACAGTCATAAATCATATTCTCCAATTAGTTTGAAACGTAGGCTTTCCCTCCAGTTCTCCAGCCCGCCAATTCTTATCATCTCTTATTTCAATAACCTTGGTTCACACACTAGGTTCAGTATTATTATGTCTAGCTAAACTTCCATGCACATTCCTTCCCCCAGCATCATCTAACTAACTGTTAAGAGTAAAACATAAGAAGGAAAATGGCTGCATCTCCATATGTTGTCAAAGCAAAAACATCCGATGTTAGCAGCGTTGACATCCGCCCTCCCTACAAAAAGGACAGATCCTGTAATGTAAACAAAAGCATATGTTAGGGACTGCCTCTCGGTTTGTTAGGGTGTTTCATATAGAACCTTTTGATGAGTCTATCAGCTTTCACATTGCTAGATTTCACCCAAGTGGCTTCAGACAGCGAATATTCCTTCCATTGTACTAAGTACTGCAATTTCCCTTTAAAAATTCTAGAATCTTGCTGGGTAATTTTAGGCGTAAATACTTAGTCGACAGATAAACCTTTTCCCCAACTTTGAATGTTCTTTGAAGAGCCCCTTTTTTATCTGCCTGCTTTTTATAGGTCCCGGAAGACTTTTTTAAAGCAATCTTTGTGGTTTTCCAAACTTCTTCCCACCCCCTCACCCATTGGTCAAGTGTCTGAGAAGCGGAGGGCGCCTGGGGGTATTCAGGTATTGGGCTGAACTCTTTTCCTGTGGCTACTCTGAAAGGCGTGAAGCCGGTGCTGCTGTGAACAGAGTTATTGTAAGCCACCTCTGCAAAAGGGAGGAGGTCGGTCCAGTTTGTTTATTGGTAGGAAACATAGCATCTGAGATATTGCTCCACCATCTTGTTAGCGGATTCCGCGGCCCCATTTGTAGATGGGTGAAAAGTAGATGATAGACGTTGAGATAATCCAATTAATTTAAGAAAGTTCCTCCTAAACCTAGCTGTGAACTGCATCCCCCTGTCCGAAATTATTCGTTTAGGGGCACCATGCAGCTGGTAGATATGTTTCAAGAAAAATTTAGTCGGGCAGATGGGAGCCCTTTGCAGGCGATGAAGTGAGACTGCTTTGAAAACAGATCTACCACAGTCCAGATGACTGTATTTCCTCTACTTTCAGGTAGGTCTACTATAAAATCCATAGCAATTTCTTTCCATGGTTGAGAAGGGTCTGCCACCAGCTGCAATAACCCAGGGGGTTTCCCTGGAGTTCTTTTCATGGTGGCACGTACAGTACAATTCTGGACATGATTTTCCACATCCCGTTTTAATCCCGGCCACCAGTATTGCCGGCGGATGAGATGTAGAGTTTTTAAATACCCAAAGTGTCCAGCCTGTTTTACGTCATGGCCGTGTCGGAGAGCGTAACTTTCCCCCCTTGTAAGCCAAATCATCCCTGCAAGTTAGGGAGGTTTGATTGTCTTTGAACCATTGATCGGTGAGGAGCTCTTGTTTTATTTTCTTTGCCCCAGGGTCATCAGGATTAGGGGCTCTACGAGTCATGAGTTGAGCAGCTGTTTGTGAATTGGAGACAATTGCCTCGTTAACCTCTTCGCACTTGCTTTTGTACTGGGGCAGTCTGGATAGAGCATGAGCTAGGACAGTGATGGCAAACCTTTTAGAGACCGAGTGCCCAAACTGCAACCCAAAACCCACTTATTTATTGCCGGGTGCCAGGTGGGCATGGCCCACTGGGTGGGCAGAGCTGTGGTGGTCATGACAGATTGGGTGGGTGGGGCCAAGGTGGGCGTGGTCACCTCAGTGTTGCTCGTGAGGAGGGATGCCTGTGGGTGTGGGCAGGGTTGGGGGAGATCCAGGGGGTCTCTGGCAGGTGGAGCGGTAGGCAGGAGGCTCGTCCTGCGGGGTGAGGTGAGGCAGGATAGGGGTGCCATTGCCATGGGGCAAGGCAGGGACCAGGGCGGCTGCTGCCTGACACCGTTGGCCCCCGCACACAGAGGCCAGTGAGCGCATGGGGGCCGACGGTGTCCGTCAGCAGCCACAGCCTGCCGGCCCCTCGACCAGCGCACTCTGGGGCTCCGCAGCCTGCCGCCAGCAGTTCAAAGAAGCCGCCTCTGAGCTGGATGGCCGGCTGACAGCTGAGGAGGCGATGCAATGGGTCATGCCCGGGAAAAGTAGAGCATGCGAGGCCAGGAGGGATGGGACGGGACGGGGGAGGGAGGGAAACCAGCTGTGCTGGGATGCATCCAGCCATGTGGGACCTCGGCGAGTTAGCAGGCAGCTGGTTGAAGAGGGACAGTTGCCATCTCCAGGGCATAGCGCGCGTGCCCACAGAGAGGGCTCTGAGTGCCGCTGTCAACACTGCAAATACTGTATATTCTTGCTTTGACAATATGCAGAACTGTCTGGCATTTTTATAGTTAAACCAGGCAACAGAGAAAAGGGAGGAGAATAAGGATAGCCCGGGAAAAAGAAACTGGAAGTAAATCACATCTTCCAAGCTGATTGGAAGATGTGAACCATGACCCCAAAAGGGGGGGAATGCTTAAAATGTATATGCGTAACGGAAGAGAAGCCAGACCTAAGCACTTCCACCATGCTGTACTGATGCCTCTGTAACCTTAATAAATGCTTTTAGGAGAAAATATGCCTGAAAGTGTTTCGTTAATCAGACACATGACAGCCGCCTCTGGCACACGTGCCATAGGTTCGCCACCACTGAGCTAGGAAGTATTTCCCTCCTGGTATGTACTTTAGAGTGAAGTTGAAGCAGTTAAAGTACTGTGCCCACCGCACTTGCTTTGGGGACAATTTGCGGGGCGTTTTCAGTGCTTCTAGATTTTTGTGATCAGTCCATACTTCGAAAGGCACCTTGCTCCCTTCTAGATAGTGTCTCCAGTTTAATAGAGACCAGCGGATTGCGAAAGCCTCCTTTTCCCACATAGCCCACCTCCTCTCGCTCTCAGTGAATTTTTTTAAGGTGTAGGCGCAGGGCTGTAAGGTCCTACTTTGGTTCTTTTGCAGTAATACAGCTCCGACTGCCACGTTGCTGGCGTCAGCTTGAATTACAAAGGGCTCCCCTGGGCAGGGGTGCTTTAGGACCAGTTCAGCAGCAAATAGCCTTTTCAAATTCTCAAAAGCTGTTTGACAGCTCATAGTCCATGCTAGTGGTTGGCCTGGTCACGGTTTCCCTCCTCCTTTGCCTGTTTTGAGTAGTTCTGTAAGGGGTAGGGCAATCTCAGCAAAGGAGGGGATGAATTGACGGTAGAAGTTGGCAAAACCTAGGAAGCTCTGGAGCTGTTTGTGAGTCTATGGGGGCTGCCATTCAATTACAGCTTTCACTTTGGCTGGGTCCATTACAATGCCCTCATTGGAAATTCTATAGCCAAGATAATCCAATCAGGTCTGGTGAAATTCACATTTTGACAGTTTGACGTAAAGCTTGGCATTCAATAGTTTCTTTAACACTTCTCTCACTAGTTTTACATGATCAGTCATATTCGTGCTGTATATCAGGATGTCATCAAGATACACCAGAACCCCTTTGTATAAATGGTCATGTAGGACCTCATTAATCAGCTGCATGAATACAGCTGGGGCCCCCTGTAGTCCAAATGGCAAGACTTTGAACTGATAGCACCCCATGGGGCAGTTGAAGGCAGTTTTCCACTCATCTCCCTCTTTTATTCTCACCCGGTAATATGCCTCTCTCAGGTCTAATTTAGTGAAGACACTCCCCTTAGCCAGGTGGGTTAATAAGTCCTTCAGGAGGGGTAGGGGGTATTTATTTTCCACAGTCATCGTGTTCAAACCTTTATAATCCACGCAGAGATGAAGAGACCCATCTTTTTTTCCTTTTATTCTTTTTCTTTTTTAAATATTTTATTACGTTTTACAAGGATAAGGAAAGGGTGGGATCAATATGGGTATTGGGTAGGGTTCGGGAATGGGATTAGGGTAAGGGTAGGTACAAAAATGGGGTTGCCCCCAACAATGATTCCACGCTTTAGCAAGCAGACTGTCCGGATACAAATATTAAATAACAGTAATTAATGTAATGGTAAATAGCTATAATCAATAACAATAGCAGTAATCATGAAAATATTAGTCAGTAGATATCATTCATCCTATTTAACTTCACAATCCTTTCTCGCTAGATCTTGTTGCTAACCATTGATAAAAATTTTCCCATGTTTTAAAATAAACTGAGTCTTCTTTCTCTTTAATCTCTAAGGTTAATCTGTCCATTTCTGCACATTCTAAAATTTTTGTCATTATAATCTGGTCAGATGGTAAATTTTCATTTTTTCCAGAATTGGGCAAATGCTATTCTCGCAGCTGTCAATACATGTAATATTAAATATTCATTCTCTTTTCCATAATTAAGTCCTAGTATTCCCAACAAGAACAGTTCTGGCTTAAATTCTATCTGTATTTTAGTCATCTTTTCCAGCCATATATGAATCTTAAACCAAAACTTCTTAGCGCTAGGACATACCCACCAGATATGATAGTAAGTACCTGGTTTTTGTTTACATTTCCAACAATTATTCGATACATTTTTAAACATTTTCACTAATCTAACTGGTGTCATATGCCATCTATAAAACATTTTATATAAATTTTCTTTGTATGAGGCTGCTTTAGTAAGTTTGATGTTTCTATCCCAAAGCTTTTGCCAGTCTTCTAAATCTATAAATTGTTCAGCCATTCGGATGCCTCTCCATCTAAGCTGGATGCAATCACATCGACCATAGCGGCTGGGTCCAGATAGAGATAGGCACAGCGGTTCAAATGAGAACATACTTGGTTGAGGAAAAAAATCAGCTTTTCTGGGTCCTCATTGAAGGTTGCTCTGAAAGGCGGTGCAATCAATGGTTGCTGGCCTCCCCACTGTGGCTGTTGCACTCCCGGCTGCTACTGCCCCCCCCCCGGCAGTTGCCGCATCCCCAGTGGCTGCACGTTCGGGGGCTGTTGCCACCCCCCCGGCTGTTGCTGCATTGCCGGCGGCTGTGGCATCCCAAGTTGCCATAGGTCTCCCAATGGTTACTGCCGGGGTGGGGGCTGTTGCCATCCTCCCTGCTGTTGGCCTGCAGGGAGCTGTGGCATCCTCAGTTTCTGTAGGCCCCCCTGCAGTCCTGGAGGGGGTTGTTGCTGGATCCCCATCATTTGCGGGCCACTCAGCGGTTGCTGTACGTTTGGGGGCTGCGACCACCCCACTGCTGCTGCTGTCCTCCCACCGGTTGCTGGTCTCCTGGCATCTGCATCACCCCAAGTTGTTGCAAGGCTGCTGCATACTCGGGGGCTGCGACCACCCCCACTGCTGTTGCACCGGCAGAGACTGCTGGCCTCCCATGTATGGGGGCTGCGGTATCCCCCATTGCTGTATGGGGCCCGGGCTGGGTGGTCAATAAGCACGTCGATCCGGGGATTGGCTGTCCCAGCGACGGCTCGGCTCTTTCCTCGTTGGCGGCGATCTGGGCTTTTGGAGGGATGACAACTGGAGCTGTCCCTGTCTGCGGGGCTAGACGCCCTGGTAGGGGGCTTCAAGGGCAGGAAGGCTGCCTGATCTGCAAAGGAGGGGCTGGGGGTTCCCCTTGGCAGGAGTTGGTGGCTGCCTCCTCGATCATCCTGATCGCTGGCGTATGGGGAACGGAAAGGTTGCTCTCCGCTTCTCATCTCTAGCTCCTCGAACCTTTCCACCAACTTCTCCACTGACTGACTACGAGCTGCGGACAGGTACTTCTACTCACCCGAGTCCTCAGCGGCAGATGATTTTGTAGTTCTCCACTGGTCTGGGGAACGCAACATGCGGGAATCCCTACGTGGTAGCTCAACCTCATCTGCCTTTGAAGCACTTAAGAGTGGCAAGGCCGTCTCGAGGCGTATGGAGTCTCTGCTGGGCTGGGCCCATTCCGACGACCAGATCAGCTGTCCTCACAGCTTGGGTTTTGCCCCCAGCTGGGAGGCCTGAAAAAGCTCCTTCTCCACTAGCTCGTGGGCTGTCGCTTCCCCCCCCCCGGGGTAGCAGCTGCTGCCGGGGTGCTGGTTTCAGGTGTTCTCTCTTTCTCCATGCTGAGATCTTCCCTGAATCTTTGTCGGCTTATCCCTCAATTCTAGGGACAGCTACTGGGGCTCGGGACCCCTTGATAGTTAGGAAAAAATTGGAGTTTTGGGCTTAATGTCATGGTTCCGACAGATGAAACTTTTCAAAGAACTTCAAGGCATTGTTTACCTTAAAGAATCTTTATTTGAGAAGCATAGCATTGGCACTAACACAATTGAAGCCAAAAACTGGATTCCCCTCCCTTGAGCACGTAGTATCAAAGCACAATTCCCTCCTCCAATTAACATTCTCCAATTATTTATTTATTTATTTATTTATTTAATTACATTTATATCCCGCCCTTCTCCTTTCGGACTCAGGGCGGCTAACAATCGATTAAAATACAAAAAATACAAAACCCCTGTTAAAATTAATTAAAACGAAATATTTAACTGTGATCTAATTAAAAGTAATTAAAACCCCTTTAAAATCCCTTAGGCCAGTCCCGCAAGCTGGAACAACCATGTCTTAGTTTGAAATGCAGGCTTTCCCTCCAGTTCTCTAGCCCGCCAATTCTTATCATCTCTTATTTCAATAACCTTCGTTCACACACTAGGTTCAGTATTATGTCTAGCTAAACTCTCATGCACATTCCTCCCCCAGCATCATCTAACTCTAACTCTTAAGAGTAAAACATAAGAAGAAAATGGTTGCATCTCCATCTGTTGTCAAAGCAAAAACATCCGATGTTAGCATCGTTGACAGTATGATAGTGACAACGATGGGGAAGACGACCCTATGGTGAGTCAGCCCATAGCACCTTTTACCCTGTCTGCAAAAATGATAGTGCCCAAAATGGGCCCAATTGGACTTAAACATTTTAATTGACTTTGGGTGCACCCGGTGCATAATTAATCTCCACACTGTACTAAAGCTAGGAATTTGGGCAAAACTCCTGCCCTTGCCCATGAGATTTGAGCAGGCAGACGGGTCTCATCAGGAGAGCTCCTGCTATGCATTTAACTGAACCCGTGCATTTAGAATTGGGGGAGCACTGGGAAATTATCCATTTTGTAGT
Source organism: Protobothrops mucrosquamatus (assembly GCF_001527695.2). Classification (NCBI taxonomy): domain Eukaryota; kingdom Metazoa; phylum Chordata; class Lepidosauria; order Squamata; family Viperidae; genus Protobothrops; species Protobothrops mucrosquamatus. The sequence continues at coordinate 1,017 of NW_015390709.1, read as the reverse complement.
AGTTCCCAAGATGACCGAAGCTGTCATTCTCGGTTTGGCTTGGCTCGATAAGTGGCGTCCCTCAATTTGATGGGAGAATGGTGTGAGGACCCTAAGGCTGGCAACAGGACCTTCCCCTCCTATTACACCAAGCGAGGTGTGAGACGCTGTCTCTATGGAAGATCAGCAACAGGCCCGTGAACTGTTGGGAGTGGCTGTACAACCCATTCCAGGGATTAAGCTTGTGCCAAGTGAATATTGTGATCTAGCGGAAGCTTTCTGTAAAAAGGAGTGTGACATTCTCCCCCCCTCCCACTGTGCGACTGATTGTGCTATTGAAATCTTACTGGGGGCTAAATTATCTAAGCCAAAAATGTATTCAATGACGCCCACCAAGTTAAAAGAACTGAGGGAGTACATTGACAAAAACCTGGTCAGAGGCTTCATTCAACCTGCAAAATCCCAACTGGCTGCTCCAGTGCTGTTTAAGGAGAAGATGGCTCTGTCATAGTTCCGACAGAGATGAATAAAGCAGAGCTCTGAGGCTTGCAAATTCCTCGAAGAACATGTTTATTAGTTACAAAGTATTGGCACGGTCAAAAGTGAAATCAAGTCTGAATACACAAGTAACAATTGCACAATACAAAGTTAAATGTCCCACCCACAAAACTATGCAAACAACTATGTTCCCCAATATGATTATTTGGCGGGCTTTTTATGCAATGCCCAGTCCCTAGTCTCGGGAACAGCAGATGACCTTGGTTCCCATGGGACAGAAGATTATTTTGACTAATGAAGCACCTGGGCAACCCCCCTCCCTCCGTTCTATGTGACAACCTAGAAGAAAAAATGGCTGCAGCCATGCTCATTGTAGAGTTGACAGTCGGCCCCTCTCAAAAAGAAAGAGTCTCCTGTATGGGAAACAAAAAGCATGTTAAATATTTCCTCGAGGCTTGTGAGGATATTTATCGTAAAACTTTTTTATTAACCTGTCCGCTTTCACATTGGTACATTTCACCCACATAGCTTCTGACAGTG
>NW_015390708.1:21114-34417 GCF_001527695.2 Protobothrops mucrosquamatus | reverse complement strand
ATTAACTATTGCTGCAGTTAAACAGGTTAGGCTGCACAGTACATGTATATATAACCAAACTACACTTTTTCTAAAATTTCTACATTCCTATTTCTTTCACAGCAGCTACAGAAGCAGAAAGCAAAGGTAAGAACGTATGAGCCTGAGGCCAGCTGTGGTTCACAGAATCACAGAACTAGAAGGGACAACAAGGATGATCAAGTTCAGCCTTCAAATATCATCCAAACCTGACTAGTGGCCAACAGAGATTTAAGCAACTATTAGTTTCCACGGAAACAAGAAACTAAAAAAGTGACTGCAAAACAAAAGCAGTTTCTGAAGCAGATTCCTTTCTGCTCCCAAACTTTGTTTCATCCTGTATCCATATATGTAAATTTCCCATGCCCCCCCAAAGGGCTAAGCAACTGCCCCATAGTAAACTGTAAGATTATCCCTATTCTGTTTTTTTTAATCAAAAACTGAATAATCTCTACTTCATGATAGTTTTCTAGCTACCACAAAAGTCATGTGACCTAAATTTCTGCTAAAAAGTTATCTATTGTATTTCATCACATCATGCAAACCAGACTATTTAGAAAGATTTCTGCCAGCTTCCCTAGGGGCAGCTTCCCACAGAATTCCTAAATAAAAGGGTTTGCTTGATTGGTTGTTATATTACTTTAAAACGGGGGTGTCAAACTGCCGGCCCACGGGCCGGATGCATCATGCCAAAATCGTGCCCACCCCATTGCCGGCAATGGAAAAAAAGTTGCAATATGTCGCAACACGTCACGTGACGTTGCAAGTTTGACACCCCTGCTTTAAAACATTATTTGGAGTTATCCTTTCTGGAAAAGAAAGACATTTTCCTATATTTATTTTTATTCTGCTTGATTTCAAAATGAAACGGTTGCTTACAAAGCAATCAAAACAACAGGCAGGTTACACAAAGGATACACAAAATCCAAGGCCCTACAGCTTTACAGTAGGACAAGTTAAGGGAAAAGATTGGTGTATTCCTCTGGTTTTGTTTCGATCTGATAGCCTCTACCTATAGAAAAAACAACCATTAGTCACTCTCCCTAATATCCTTAACGTAGGTTGGGGCAGGGCTAAGTGAGTGTAGACAGATGATTTGAATAGCAGCTTTATTAATTAAGTAATTCTAAATCCATTTTGAGAATATCCACATAATCATTTTTTAAAAAATGAAAAATATTAAGCATTTTATAGGCTTTGTCCCATACATCTTTTAAACATGTATTTACAAACTACCAAACTAAGAAAACAAAAAGTGTAGAAAATAAAAAATTAATTAAAAAGAGATTATATAAAAAGTAACTTCCCTCTTTATTACAAGCATAAATAATTTTAGTAAGTTGTCTATTTCTCAAAATGCAACAAAAATCTCTCCTTTGCCTATCTCATTGCTTAACTATAAACAATCTAAAAGCCTTGTCATTCATTTCTTATCAGCAAATGTCCATTAAGAGTTACCAGAAATAACTACAAATCTGTTGTAATCTTGATCAAATAAGCCAACTCTATATTCTTTTCCAATCTCGATTTTTAATGACTTCAAATAATTTCTTAGAACTTAATTTCATTATTTTTGTTCCCTCTCAAATAATCCTTCAAGAACTTAATAGCTCTTTCGTACATCCAATAAGAAAAGGTTATCCAAATCACTCTTTTTGTTGGTTACTTTATGTCCCTTTTAAATATTAAGACATCATCCAGTTTCATTTGTATATCTAGTATATCATTTTTCTCCATATCATTCTTGTAATTTGTCATATTTAAATACTTTTGCAACAATTTCAGTTTTATTATATAGCTTGTTCCTCTGTGACATCACTAACCACTTCTATGGTATCAGATATTATTAAAATTAATTTCTGAGGCCATTGTTCAAAGATATCCTTTAAAATACCCACTGTTAAGGTATTTTGCTCCATTCTTTGATAATGTCAAGCTTAATTATTCTTCACCTTTAATTATAATATTTATGTTCTTCTAGTTCCCTCTAGTGTCCAGCCTTCAAACTCCCTTCCTATATTGATTTTTTTCCAAAGAACCCTCTCACCCAAAAAACTACGGGAACATTTTTAAAAATTAATTTCAAATTTTTATTCTAAATCAATCTGGACCCTAAGTCCATTTTTAACTCTATACACTATTTTGCTGTTTATTCCAAAAACTAATATTTTTTCAAATCCTTAAAATTGTTTTTAAAACTTCTTTCTCTAGAGCTAAGGAGACTTCCCCAGTGAATGCAATAAAAACTTGTAGTGCTGAAGGGTCTTAATATTTCCAAAGCAATAAAAAATAGACTCAAAGGTGATTAAGAAATGAGACTTGGTCAAGCTTTTTTCCAAGGGTTGTGTTATGAGCAATATCATCGTGGCACTCACCAGAAGTCACATTTGAACACTTAATTTTACTTCCCTGAAATTCTCAAGAACTGCATGCAGCTCTAGAAAAAAGTTTGTTGATGTTATGCTTTCATTATTTATATCACTATTCCTACCACTGAGCAAACAGACATACCAGGCTGGATTCTATCAGATAGTAAAATCCCTCTGTATTAATTTTTATATTATTAGGACTAATCCAGACAAGATTTGACATAAATACTACATAAAGTATGAAGTTGGACACCAATTACAACTTTAAGGAATGTGAAATCTGCAATGCTGAATTAGTACAAAATATATGAGAGGCATTTTCATACATACCTGCCTTCATTCACTTCATACTTCAGATATAAAGCACATTTTTAAAAGGAAGAACGTCTACTGGTAGTGCAACAGCACTAATGGAAACAAATCTCTAATTCAATTTTTTTTTAGCTATAAATAGAAATCATTTCATGAGGTTGGAGTGGAAAGGAATAGTTAGTCACAATAGTTATTCATCTTAAGAATTATATCTCAAACAATTTTTACAGTAGCCCTTGACTATGAGACACTTTTTCATGCTGAAAGATAGAAACACTGAAAAGCATTTAATCAATTAAAAGAGAAACAATAAAACGATCCAGATTTCATCAAAAAAGCCTGGAGATATATTTCATTCTTTACTCACCTTAAGGAATGATGTCCAGAAGTATAATCTAGTTTTCCATATTTTTTGGTGTAGTAGCCTTTCTTTTCCATAAGGTCCATCCATGTTCTATAATTTGGATCTAAGCCCTTGAAGTTGTTCCAGGACTCCGTTAAGTGAGTGAAAAGGCCACTCCACATGGCTAAAAAAAATATTAATAAAACAATGCATTTACACAACTGTCTTCTTCACTTGATACAATTTGGATGGCAGCCCATAAGACAAGAATTTTGAAGATTAATTTCTTGCCGCTTCTATGGAACAATACTGTGCAAGCTCCAGAGGAACTCCTATAGCATGAAAATCCATCAAAATATTATCTCTCTCCTTTCTCAAGGATGGAATATATTTTCTCTGTAGGTCCTTTATTTTTGTTCTGCCATTTACCCAAATATTGCCTTTTTATGTATAATTTTACCTGCACGGGATGGACAGCAAATGGGAGAATTGGTGTAGGCATTAAGAAAGAGACTGCCTTGTCTCCTCATGAGATTTATAAAAGGCAAAACTACAGTTTCATTTTTTGGGGAAAATGTTAGCCTTCCGTCCTGCAAGAAAAGAAAAAAATGACAATGTGGGAATGCATTTGGAGATTAAGGAGTATTACAACTCAGTGGCTAAAATGTGCAATTTATGTACTGTATTTATTTTGTTAAAAATTAGATATTTTAGATGTTTTTAGGGAGAAAAGAGAACCAGCTTTATCTAGGGGTTAGGGCACCAGGGTATAAAGTGGGAGATTCTGAGTTCTAGTCCTACCTTAGGCATATAGCCAGTCAGGTAACCTTGGGTCATGCACTCTCTCAGCTCTGGGAAGGAGGTGATGGCAAATCACCTCTGAGATCTTGCCAAGAAAACTGAAGGGATTGATCCATGCAATTGCCAGAAACCAATTCTGACTCAAAGGAACAATAATTTTACCACACCATCATTTAACCCTAACAGGTCAAAAAATTTAAATTTCTTGCTAGAGTTCCTTAAAATAATATTACAGAAGGAATTCTAATTGATAATATTTTCTGTTCTGCCTACTTCCTGTAGATATTGGAACTGAGAAATATCCTTTCCTTGTAGCCTGAAGGGCTAATCGTTCTGATAATTTAATGAACCCAGTCACTCATTTGTTCAGCCTAAGAAAGACACTATATTTTTCTAAAATTTTGCAGTTTACATTGTGTTTAAACATGGTGTTTATGGAGAATCTCAACCATCCAGGTCATGGTTGTCCCAAAGGTGCTTTTTCCAAAGGGCAACTGGATTTTCTTGGTTTTTTGTTTTTGAAAATGTTTCAGAGTGAAATGTTTTCAAAGAAAAAACCAAGAAAGTCAGTTGCCTTTTGGAAAAAGCACCTTTGGGTTAAACAAGGCGTGTTTAAAAGCTTTTGTCTTTCAGTGGGATTCCATGAGACCAATCTGACATGTGCTCAGGCAACTGTCATTTTTGCTAGCAACTTCATGGCTAAAAGCCCAATAGCCATGCCTATTTTTTTTTCTAATCCTAATCACCTTCTCACTACTGTTTAAAAACACAGAAAAACTTGCAAAATATCTCACACCCAAACTATTATTTTATTAGTTGTGTTGGTAGGCCCCCTAGTGTACACAAAAAACTGTTTGGAATGTTTGCACAACTTGTTTCCTCATTCTCACTATTCCTACCGGTATGATCCCATTTGGGAGGGCAGTTATCTTGGAAAGATGTAGCTTTATACAACTTTATGCAATGGAAGTACATTCCATTGGTTCAATGGGCAAACATAGTTTGCCCATTGCAGTTTACATAGTGGATATACTCAAAGTACTTGGAGTTTACATAGGCTTGCAGTTTACATAGTGGATATACTCAAAGTACTTGGATAAAATTTAGCTACGTTCACATTCAGTACTAAAGGGGCAGTAGGTGTCTGCTTCAAATGGGAAGAGACAGAAAGGTGAAGCAGCCCAAAGAAACATACAGTAGGCCAACTCTTCAGAACACAGCGCTCCCTGATGTGGAATTACATCTTCCGCTAATCTGATCCTACTATGGCCAAAGCAATTACACTCCCAAAATATCTGGAGGGCACCACACTGGGGGAGCCTGCAGTAGCTGAAAATATGAGTCTTGTGTCATCACTCCTTCTTTCCCTTCAATCAAAGTCAATAGAAAACAAAATTGTCTAAATAGTCTTTTAAAAGAAAACAAAATACTTACAAAAGAATCGCACACCACCAGCACAACATTAGGCTTTTCACAAGTATCACAGCTCTCTTTAGGACTGAGCAAAGGCCTTGCCTCTACAGGTCTCCAAAGAACAAACCGGACCAGCAGAAGGCACAAGCTAACTATTATATAGTTTGTAAAGCAGGCGGATTTTCTCCCTCCTTTATCCATTTTAAGCATCTTAAGATCAAAGGCTCCAGCCCCTTCCTTCAGAATTCCTTCTCGGAACCCATTTTTACTTCGCACAGCCGGACAAACGATCTTCAATTGACTGAGCCTGGGAAGCTCGTGATCAACAAATAACACTATTAGACCAGGGGAGGGGAAGGGAAACAGCTGCACTATGGAAAACTACTACTCCCATGATACATTGCGAAAAATTAGTTATTAATGTCAATCCCTTTGGTAAATGAATGCGCTAAAGCTGTCTTCCCATTCAAGGTTAGGAATGTGCAAAAAGCTCATCCCTTTTTACCGTGCGAAAGGCGGGGGAAACCGGAAAATATTTTTTTTTTAAAAAAGAGGTACTCTGGCGAACCATAGTGTAACGCGACGAAGGAAGATAATTACAGCGCAAATTATAATTACAGTGTAATTTGTAATTTACAGACCACGGACCATTGTCTGTGAAGAGAGGACCTACGCATAGGTTATAATAAAAAAATAGGAAACCAGAATACTTGTGCAGTAATGTCCTGTCCTCACCACCTAATGATAGACTCCAATGCAAGAATATATGCTTCGTGTAGAAAAAAAACCTCAATCTTCCAGGTGAAATTTTGTAGCATAATTTTTTTCCCCATAAACGATTGCGTGCATTTCTCGCAAAGTAATCCAGAGGTAAGAAAATCAGTAAAATGAAAAGTGCATTACATCCAGTAGTAAAAGGGAATTTATTCTCCCCAATTAGTTTAGAAGTGAAAAGTTCGAAACCGTACAATGAGAGTAACTGCGTGGAATCTAGACACGTTTCCGCCAGGGAACCACAACTCCCATCACTGCGCGAAAACTGAACCAGGCAACCTCGCGCAGTTTGCCCTCTGACGTCAGGGACAAGGGAGGGGAGCTTTAAAATTAAAAACTCAGCGCGCCTGCGCAGTTTTTTTGCGAATTTGAGGAAATGATGCTTGGTGGCTGCTGGTACTGGTAGTTTTCCTGGGCGCAGCGGCTGCTGGTGAGTGTCCCTGTTGTGCGACCCCGGGCGAGGGTCTTGAGCCCTCGAGCGCGCTTTTTCTGCCATTGTGCCCGATTTCGGTTTCTTTGCAAAGAAAACCCGATGAATCTCGCGCTTAAGCCGGTTTGCGATTTCGTTGGGGGAAAGCGAAACGATCAGGCTCGCAGCGCAGTTCTGAACGCCGCGTCCCCCACCCTCCTCCATGTGTCCACGGCTCCCTTTGCTACGTGGCCTTTGGCCTTGTCTTAGGGTGGTTCCAATGGAGGTTTTTTTTTTTTTTTTTTTTTTTGCAACGGTGACATTTCGCATCCCAAACATTTGGTGCAACGTCGCCTTCCATTTATAACTCTGGCTTTCCCCATCATTTTTCTTTCCCAAAAAGTCTGTTAAGCAGAAAAAACTTCACAAAGTATTTAACTGATAAAGACATTTATTGTGGAGCTGTCCTACCTATTGCAAGGAAAGCAGGACATTTCTGCAATGAAAACTTTGTCTGGAAGATCCCTAAAGAAGCATACTGAATCTTCATTCTTGGTTATAAACTTTGCATGTAGGGTACATGTCATCGCATTTGCCGTGTACTTTTCAACCCGTGCCTTATATTTTCCTCCCGTAGTTGTTTTCCTGTTAATTATATAAGACTCGAGACAGAGACATTTGTTTTGTTGTATATGTAATTGTGAAGGTCGTTATGGGCATTTTTAAAGTATAGCTATTGATTACAGTGATGATCTTAGTATATGTGTACTAGCAAGTGTTGGGAAACAGAATTATAAATTCAGACGATAGCAGTTTAAATGTTTGCCCATACAAGATTCAAACAAATTCCTAATTCCCTTCACATCTCTAACATACTTGTAATTATGCTGGTTTACATTATAGGTTGCTTTTAACAAATAATATAAAATATTTTGAATACTCTGGCTGAAGGGTTCCCTCTGCAGATCATTAGAATAATACTTCTAGAGAAGGTATACTATTGAGAGATCTCTGAAAGTGAAAGACATGCTTTATTCAAAATGCTTAATTTGGCTGGGCTGAAAAGAAAGAAGCAACATAGTTGTGGGGGGAAATAAGCAGATGAAATAATGTTTTTGTTTATTTTGTCATTTCTCTCATTGAACTAAAAACACTCAAAATTTCTTTAGTTGCCAAGAAAAGAAAATTATATTAGCCCAACATTCCAGAGCTCGTATGCATTCTACAAATTCTGCAAAATGAGGGATGAATGGGAAGGTATAGGCATCCAAAGTGGGGAGACATATGACAGAGTACATATGTAACAATGCAAACTCTGGAATTTACCTGCTGTAGTTACATCTGATATTAGGATGCAAATACAAAAGGCCAGAGCTTGTGTTATTGCAACAAAGGTTTCATTATTTTTTATCACTACAATTATTCTGGATTATGGGTCCTGTATATACTCTTTAGTTGTATTCTCTTATATATGCAACAGTATGACCTTGATGGTATAGGGTTTCCTGCCTGAGCAGGAGGTTGGACTAGATGACCTCCGAGGTCCCTTCCAACTTTATCATCATCATCACCATCATCATCATCATCATTATTATTACCTAGCTATGCTGCTGAGTAAAATACTATACTGTATTATTTTACAAATATACATCAGATGTCTTCATATGTATCAGTAACTTTCTTAAATTAATATTACCTGTAGTCATGTCAAACAAGGAAGTGAAAGCAGCATTGAAAAGTGCCAGAGATGCAATAAGAAATAAGGAGTATAAAGAAGCACTGAAACATTGCAAGGTAATCAATAGTCAAAAGGTTGTCTGCATTAAAACATTACAACAAGTTCATAGTACTGTAATCATCTTTAATGCCATTTCAGGAGTATCTTCATTCTACAACAAACCTGTATAATTATTTTTCTTTCTCTTTTGCTGTATATTCTTTTATCTGCTGCCATACTATTTTTTCTGCAACAATACCTTTCTTATCCCATCCTTTGGGATTTATTTTCCCTTTATAATTAATATAAAATTTCCTGGTTCATCCTATTAAGCCAGAGTTTTATTTAATCTACTTTGTTGAATTAGGCACAATCACTTTACAGACTACTTCAGAACATATTAAGCCACAAGGAAGTATATGGCATTACAGTATTGTTTAGCATCATTTGTGAATCCAACCACTGAGCTAGGTTGTTAGTTTGTTTGTAATGTCTTAAGAGACTGGCACTGGCAGGCTGTTTTTCCACCAGCACTTTTATATATAATGAAACTTCGAAATTGAACACCCAGAACATATTTCTGGCTATCAAGACTTTTGCATAGTTTTAGATGTTATCCCAAAGATGCTTTTTCACGAGGCAACTGGACTTTATTTTTTCTCTTTGAAGACGTTTCGCTTCTCATCCAAAAAGCTTCTTCAGCTGAAGCTTCTTGAATGAGAAGTAAAACGTCTTCAAAGAGAAAAAAAGAAAGTCCAGTTGCCTCATGAAAAAGCACCTTTGGGACCACCATAACCTATATGACTGAGAATCTCCATAGACTTTTAGATGTTATATAAATTCTGGATTTTGGGGGTAAGGCAATACACAGTCTAAGACAATGAATCTGAATAAGACTTTTTAAGTTGTTAAATCGTTTAATAAATGTGTATCTGAATTGCAAAAAGAATAGTTTAATATTTTCACTTGAATTTCTGTTTAATAGGCAGTATTGAAACAAGAAAAAAATAATTACAATGCTTGGGTATTCATTGGCCTGGCGGCTGCTGAATTAGAACAACCCGAACAAGCCCAAGGTGCATATAAGAAGGCTGCTGAACTTGATCCTGGGCAGTTGCTGGCATGGCAGGTATATATGACTTTAATCACATTTTTTATGCAAACATGTTTATATGAATGTAAACATATCTGTTTATGTGAATAAATTGTAGATCTTCAGAAAATATAATAGTGTGGTGAACTCAAAGATTAGAAGCCTTCCCCTCCCCTTTTTTTCCCCTTGGCTAATAGCTCATTTGCACATGTGCAATATAATGTTATTATTTAAGATGCTGTGTATAACTCAGCATTATAAATTCTTCATTTTCAGCCCCAGAATGGAGCACTCTGGCTTTTGGGTCAATGACAGTTTTTCATTTCTGTTGCAAATCAAATCATTGGGAAACAGTTGGCAGTTAGTACCTTAAAAGATTATATAGATGGTCCTCGGCTTACATCCATTCCTTCAGTGACTGTTCATAGTTATGGCACTGAAAAAGTAGATGTACAACCAGTCATCAAAGTTTCCACCTGGGAATGACCCGCGTGGTAACATAATCATGATTGGGGCACTTGGGTGTCTGGCTCCTAATTACAATGTCACAAGTAGCCACGGTCACATCATCACCATTTGTGATTTTCCCTGCTGGCTTTTCACAAGCAAATCAATGGGGAAATCATCCGAGATGTCACAAGTTGCTCCGGTAAGTCATTCCTGCTTTTCCTATGGCCTGCAGCACCCCTCCCAGATCTGCCCCAACTTCATGCAGTTTTTTAATGTCCTGTTCCAGCTTTCCCTTAGTTTCCCCCACAACCCACTGCACCCATGCACTCCTACACCCCTGCATTCCTTCCATGGAACTCCTCCTTTTCCTACTTAATGATGTGTGTCTTTGAGTTATCATGGCAACCAGGAATGCCTAGGATTGCTGTTGCTAAATAATGTAATCATGTGATATCACCGATTATGACTGCAGTCACTTAGCAATAGCAGTCCCAGTCCCAATTACCAGTGTAACCAAAGGACTACCTGTAATTATCTCTTGTTTATAAAGAATAACTTTATATATTCTCATCATGAATTGTTTTAATTCATTTTCTGTTATTAAATATATTATGTTGGAAGGCATAGTCCATAAAAGTTGATAATTGAAGTTGAAGTTACATATCACACATCAAGTATTTGCTTCCAAAGTGACATTCTTCAATTTCACCCAGGGATTGGCAAATTTGTATGAAAAAAGGAATCATACAGATGTCAAAGAAGACTGGATTAAGGTTTATGAGAAACTACTAGAACTCTATGAAAAGTAAGAAATAGTTATATATATATTTTTGTCAGCTGTCAACCTTCTGTCATATTTAAAATATTTTAAAAAAATAAGAGATTTCACCCACACATTCTTTAGGTGTGAGTATTTCACCCCTTTTGTCGGTCTGTATGTCTCTGTCTCTCTCTTTTTAAAATTATTTTAAGAACATAGATGTCAGCAGCAAAGCTATGGTTAAGGATTGTTAGTAAGGTGTATATTCCTTCAGTTAGGAAAAAATTTCCTCTTCCCATTCTCCTTCCCCCCCCCCCGAGAATTACCTTGGAAAGAGGCAGCAAATAGCCCCCTTCAATGTATTAAGCTTTCATCTACCTCCAAGTGGTGTTGTAAATGCTAAGTTGTCTTTTTTAATGACTGAGGAGAAGAAAGAAAACAATGCTAAGTGAAAAAGGGATAAAGGGGTCAGGTAATTGTAAAATTAAAGGTGACCAAATAGAGAGCAGTGAAGGGAAGCCATGTCTACTAGATTGAGGAAGACAAAGATTAAAAAAGATGTTGTGGACAATACTGGTGAAAAAAAAAATAGCAGAAGCCCAAAGGAAGATGGAGAAAAGATGATAGAAAGGAAGATGTAAAAAAAAAAAAAGTAAAGGAGTCCTTGTGGATTTTACTTTGCTAATTGTTGTTGACTATAGGGGGTGTTGCTCATCTCTGTTTCAAGGCCATTGAACCAGCACTGTCCAAAGACATTTCCATGGTCATGTGGCCAGCATGTCACAGAGCACTGTTATATTCTCATCAAAGTCTCATTTGAATGCTTTCAAACTGCTAGGTTGGCAGGAGCTGGGGCGAGGACGGAAGCTCACCCCATCACATAGTTCTTGGGTCTCGAACCTAGGCTGTTGGCTTTCTATCTGAAAAGCCCAGCATCTTAACCACTGAGCCACCACACCACCCAAAGGAAGATGGAGAATGCTAGATGTACCCTTCATAAATAAAAATCAAGGATAAGAAGCAGGATAGGACTGAAAAAGGCAGAAGACGTTATCTTAAAAATGGTTACCTTTAAGCATTTTTTCTTTAAGAAGTTAAATAATCACTAAATACATCTTACTTTTTTTTAAGCAATGATCAACAGAAATGGTGTGAAGTATGTAAAAAGCTTGTGGAGCTGTATCATAAAGATAAACAATATCTTCAGGTTAGTTACTATTTTACTAATTTTATTTTGGTCATTGTAAACAGTCCCTTATACAAAAAAATGCTTTTGGGTAAGTACAGAAAAAGCTAACTGATTTTATATTTGTAAATATCATTTGCTTTGTATCCCTTGAGTTTCCTTGAAATTATGAGGCCTTTGTAAATATTCATGGGGGGACATGAAGCCTCCTCCCAGAAGGTAACAAAGAAAACAGGTCATGAAGAGGATGTGTAGTGTCTCAGACTATTTTTATGATTTATAGGTCAGTTGTCCTCAGATATCATTGAGGAAGCCATTAGGTGAATCAGGTTTTTTAGAAATAAATATTGCAAGGACGCCTATGATAAATCCTTCTTTAGAACTTGGTATATTAGCATGCCAGCTGGTGAATAACCCACACTATATTTGCTTTTGATTGCTTCCATCAATGTCAATTTTCTATTATTTCGTTGCCTTGAAATATGCTGGTTGTTTCTTCTAGAGTGTTTCAGTGCTGCAGAGGTATTGCTTTTCAAGTATTAATGGAAGTGGAATTTACAAAGTGGTTTTCCTCAAATACTTATTGTTAATCTTTTACCTTGTAATGCTTTCTTTGCCATTGCTAATATTTTTTCTGTTTATTTAATCAAAGGTAATCCATTTTCAACTATAATTTCTACCAACATTAAATATTTTCTTTTGTAGTTTCAGCTAGCCTATTTTGATGCTTCCTGATTCATATAACTTACTCATTATCCCAACTAGTATCTCAGTTGCTCAAAACATCACTTCTATTCCCAGAAAGGAAGAAAGGCATTAATTTTTTATTTTCATTTTAGAAACAAAATAGCATAGTTTTTCTATTAAAAAGAGGAATCATGAGAAGAAGTCAGTAATTATGATATTAAAATCTATTCAGGAGGTATTTTGTAGAGTATTTATCCTTAATCTTGTTCTAAAGTCCAGATGATTACATCTATGGAATTTTCTTGGCAGTTTTACAGACCTCATTTGCCAATGCCTTTTTCCAGTTTTTTTCTTCAGTTTTCACAGTTTTGGTCAACAGCTGGAATTCCCAGATGGTCCCTAATTCAAGTACTAACTAGGCTAATACTGCTTAACTTCAAATCACCTGCTTTAATTGCAGCTGACCTGACCTGAGATGTTGTTGGCATTTTCTTGATAGGTGGCACGAAGTTGGCACAAACTAATAAAAATAAGAAGAGAAGAAGGTGCAGACAATGTTGAACTTCATCAGCTTTGGAAGAAATTGGTCCAGTTGCTAGAAGAGGGCATACAGCTTAAAGATAATGAAATAGAGCAATTGGTAAGCAATTGGGCTGTCACTTAGATATAAATTTTACTGTTTTTGAACCCCTTATAAAAATGGAGCTCTAACCTGGAAGTATAATTCAAAATTTTTGTTTTACCAGTTGGAAATTGACAGTTTGAGTAATATTGTAAATAAGTATAGTTCTGAATTCTGACTTACTAGTAAATCCTCTGACTAGCTCTTCTGTAAAAAGACTGCTGCCTGCAAAGCAGAAGAATCGGTTTGAGATCTGTTAGTTTTCTTGTTTGAACCAGGGTCTAATGATAAATGAATGTATACATACAAATATGTACACGTCTCTGTGTCCTCAGATGTTAGCAGGGGG
>NW_015390708.1:10535-19407 GCF_001527695.2 Protobothrops mucrosquamatus | reverse complement strand
ACTTCCTTTGAAGATTTGAAATTAACTACAAAGATAGCTCTGGATTAGGACATCTTAATCTGCTTAAATGTATATTAAAGGGATGGAGAAAGGTCCTGGAAGTAGTTTTGTATGTATGTCTTAGAAACTAGAATATTTTTGAAGGAAGAAGCCCATGAAAAGGTAAATGACAAATTATATAGTGTATTTTAGTGCTGCCAGATTTTAAAAAGTGAAATGAAATTCCTTTGTGTGTATTAGGTAACTTGACTGAGGAGGCCCTCGGTTGTTGTCAGAAACTTTTGGATATTGATTCAAGAAGTGGTCCAGCTCTGATCATTTTAGGGATTCAGTCCCTCCAAGAAAGAAATTACAATGAGGCTGAAAAAAAGCTTACAGAAGGTAAGTGATAAAAGAAGGAAAGTGGGTCAGTAATCTCTTGCAATGATTGAACTGAAGTGGGGTTTTATCCTGTTTATACACATCTCATGTTTCTTATGCAGACATAATTGAATTTGACCTAACCTTTGTGAACTGCACCTATGGTTGCTATGTTTCCCTTCTCTCCCTCTACAATCCATTGAAATTGCTGCTAAAATGACAGTCTGTTCATCATAAAATTATTTAATCGCCAATTTGCCCAACAGTATTGTATTGACTTTTTTGATATTTAACAACAAATGCAAGATTATTTTGGGTACAGTAATTCTATGGAGTATGAATTCAATATGGCAAAGACCATCTGTTATTATTTGTTTATGATATGTTAAATCATACTTTCCTACCAGGTTTGCAGCAGTCCAATCAGTGTCCAGTAGGATGGTGTTACTTAGGGAAGGTGCAAATGAAAATGCATAAATACCAAGAAGCTGTTCATTCCTGCAATCAAGGTAATTGTAGACCAATATAAAATGTTATTTATAAAAATATAGACTGCTTTGTCATAAAACATTTCATAATGTGATTATTATAATAAAGTTGTGAAAAACACTCAGAGTAATAAACAATACTTTCAAAATTCAGTCAAAACATGAATTGCAGATTTTACCCTGATCTTTAGCAGTCAGAAGCAATTCTAATAAAGAGGTTTTCAAGTCAGTTTTGAGAAAAACTGGGATTTGCCTAAAAAATAATTTCACGATGTCAATATTAATACTATAAAATTCCTCACCAGTTGTAATAGTTCTTACAGTAGTGGAGACTTATAAATTTTTAGTATATTTAATTACATGTGTGAATATTATTTCAGACTTCCTCGATTCTAAAAAGAATTGGTTTATTGGATTTTATTATATTAAAGATTTCAGATATATGAGTATTTTTTTCTTGTTTTTTAAAAATATGGTAAATATTTTACACATTTTTTTAAAAAAAAATCACAAAATTATGGAGCTTTATTACTGGTATCTTTCTAATTAGAAATATTAGATTATTTAACCTTTAAGCCTATACATGATCATGATAGAGAAACTGAATTGTTTACTTGTTTACAGCTTTAAAGAGTCTGGGACAACTTAATGACCCAAGTTTCATTCAGCAACAAAAAAATATTGCCCAACATTTCAGAGCAAGAGCCTTCATTAAAATTCCAGGTGCTAACTATGCCGATGAAGCCATATCTTCCCTCAGTCAGGTATATGAATAGCTTAAAAATAGCTTTCATTAATAAAATCTTATGTCAGCTTTTAAGAAATATTAGGGGCCTCAGGCCTCAACTGTACTCACCCAGATTATGGAACTGTATTAGCTTGGCAATCAATGGTTAGATCTGGATTGCTCTTTGATCTTAATTTTTGTGGGAGAATAGAGGCACAAACAACCATGATAGTGAGGAAGAAAATCATTCCAATTTCATATTATTCATCAAGGGGTCTGGAGATACAGCCCAGAGTTTATTGATCTGGCAGTTCTTTTTCTGCTTAGTATGAAACCTTTCTGTCCCTTTGTTTCACTTTAGAAGAATTTGCACCTCTTTTAATTGTAATCTTATAATATAGGACTAGATATGTTAAACTGAATTATATATTTGTAAATTAAAAAAAACAAGTCATATTAACTGTTTTTAAAATTATAATATGCTTCCTTCTGGCATGGTATTTAAAATGTTAGAAAACTTATGCCGGGCTGCAGTTGTAATCAGCATTTATTAGTTAGATTCCATAAATATAGTGAATATAATTTTCCATGCTACCCTTAACAAATACAAGGGAATTTTACCTTCAGAAGAATTTTATGCATATTATCTGCTGTGTAAATCTTTTATTCTCCCAAAGTAATTGCTGAATTCTTAGAACAACCAGCCAGTCTCTAGCTAATGACTTATATAAGGTATATTCTTTATATTCATTTTAACAAAAGCCATCTAGATTGCTAGGATTATTTAATTATTAATTGATGGTCAGATTTTAAGGAGCTGTACAACTTTTCCTTCATGCTCAAGCATCTTTCTTAAACTGCTATTTGTTAATCCATTGTTAAAGCTAATGTTAATATTATTGCTATCAAAGATATCTTAAGAGAAATGAGTATGTACAAGCCCTAAAATAGGCTCCTGAAAGAATCTCTGGAAGATAGCCAGAATGACACTAACAGAATGCTGAAGGGCGGCGAGATGAGATACCTTTGGCATATAATTTATTTATCTGACTCTGGATAGTATACAAGGATAAAAATATAAACTGTAACATGAAACCCATGGTATCTACGGTTAAAACAAACCCAATCACAACAAAAACAGATCAACAATAGCAGAGCTTGCCTAATCTCCTGGCCCAAATGCCTAGAGAAATAAGTAGGTGTTCAGCATCTTGAGAAAACTTAATCAGATGACAGCCTGATTCAGTTGGATCTCTGGAAAATGCCATTGTCCCCTATGATAACCACTGCCAGACAGAAGGCATGATTCCGTTGTCCAACAAGATATGTTTTGATGGAAGGGACCTGGACCATGATCCATCTGATTAATGGATATATGAATAGGGTTTTTTTTAAGTAAATGGCAGGCTGTTGTAGAGGCTAGGAGATTTTAATGATCATAATATCCATTGAAGTTTTCAGACTTCAGACCTACAATTGACAAGGGAAGAAATCTTTCTATGCTTGCTTGTGGATAATTTTCTTTTGATGTGACTAGGTATTAGGGTTTGGTTACCCTACCTTACTGCCCATCCCTGCTCCCAATGCTAGGATATGATTATTTTTTTCTATGCATCCAGTAACTTAAATGATGAAACCTTTTTGCAGTTTGCTGAGACGTTATGTAAACTCTGCTGAAAATAGTATTCTCAAATTGTATAATCTATTCATAATATTTTAGAAGTGCCAGTGTTATTATGTAAAAGATTTGGTATGGACTCGGTTACAGTCATGATTAATGCACCATTGGAAGACCTAAAAGAACAGATTAGGGCTAAATTGTCATGCTGTGTGGTCATTAGGATTAAAAAATGACTCGATGGTATATAATCAGTCAATATATAGCAATCTGTGATATGGCTTTAGTTTTCTGAACTTTCTGAACTTTGAGACTGTATTTCTGGTTTCTAGATCTTGGATAGAAATAATGATCCAAAGCTTATAGCTCTTAGAGGACAGGCCTATCTAAAGAAAGATCTCACTGATGAAGCTTTGAAGGTTAGTATCCTTCTCTTTTAGTAAGTCGCTTTTTATTTTAAATATGACATTGGTGGTGTGTACAACACTGAGAATTTTACATTGTACTACATACAGATTGCACAAGAGCTTCAGTTGGCACATCCAGACCTGGCAGAAGCCCACTTCCTTGAAGGATTGATACATTATAGGCAAAAGGAATATCATCAGGCAGAAATGAGGTACCTTCATATTCATTCTTGGGGGGTTGGAGAAAAGGTGCAATCTAAATATTTAAGTAATTGTTTTTTCTTAGTTTCCAGAGAGCTATAGCAAAGGAAGCTGAAATAGCTGAATTCCATTTTTGGCTGGGCCTCACTTACTGGTTTATGAATGAGGAGACAAGAAAAGATAAATCAAAAGCCCTCACTCAATTTCTGAAGGTAAAATATAAGTGAGGTCACTTACTACTTCATACAATTAATAATTATTTCCCTTTCTCCAAATCTGTGGATGTTGGCTGCAAGAATAAGCAACAGAAGAACTCAGAACATTGGGAGAGAAGCAAGAGTCCATTTCCTTTCTCTTATTGGTCTTAGCAGCGAATGAGGTTGGGAGTTTGAGTCAAGGGCATCACTGGAAAGAGGATACATGCAAGAATCCTAGGAGTGATACAACTGGGATTTTTTTTGTTAGTATATCTCGTCCAGATTTGAACCTATAAAGAGGGATAAACTGGTTGTCAATTGTGTACTGTAAACAAATTTGGCTTGGAAGTAAAACTCTTGGTCTACAGATGTTGAGTCTTAGAAAAGATATTATAATGCCTATGATAAAATGGATGCTTTAGGAAGCAACTTAAACAAAAAGAAACTGGTCCTGGCCCCACAAACTTAATATATAAATGTTAGAAATAATAGCAACAGATGATAGAAATACAAAATAAAGCATATTCAAATTTTCTTTTAGAACAAAGGGTGTAATCCAGTGGCTACTCATGAGAAATGTACTTTGGCAGGTTTAAAGAACTATATAATTAAGAAAGAGTGAATCAGATGATTTGTTCTTTTGAACCTTCTTTATTTAATTTGTTTAGTCATTTATTATTTTGTACCTCCCAAATCACAATATATTGGTGCACAAAGAAAAGAGAAAACAAAAATCCATAATATTCCATCCTTCCATGCTCCTCATGAGGGGAAAGGAGGCTTAGAACTCAAAGTATTCAGACCAAATGAGCAAAATCATACTTGGGAAGGGAGTCCCTGATAATATCCCCATATTATTCCACTTAAGGCTTTATAGATCAGTGTTTCTCAACCTTGACAATTTTAAGGCATGTGGACTTTAACTCCCAGAATTCCACAGCCAGCAATGCTGGCTGTGGAATTCTGGGAGCTGAAGTCCACATGCCTTAAAATTGACAAGGTTGAGAAACACTGTATAGATGATAACCAATTCTCTAAAATAGGTCCAGAAGACTACTGGCAGTACGGTAAGTATTATCCTCAAAATGGATGTAATTTTGCAGCATTTGGTTTCCCCAATAGCAGCCTGACTGCTGCATTTTGTACAATTGCATCTTCATGTCATCTTTAAAGGCAGCCCCATGTAGAGCTTATTGTAGTAATCTACTTGCATAGTGATTAGGCTCTTTTGGAAGGGTTTTCTGGTAAGTTAATCTGTAACTGTCCCAAAATCCTGCCCATGGCTTCTACTTGCTGTTCAAGCAGGAGCTGAAAGAGACCTGCTCTTTAGGGGAGCATGACTCTATCAAGAGGAGTTGATGTTTCCAGATCATCCAGATGCTTGTGGATTAACAACAGTTCTGTCTTTGTAGGGTTTAAACTAAGTCTGTTTCTATCAGTTCTATACAGTAGAAGATTTATATACGCAACCCTTCAGTCTTGCTACTCCCAAAAATATCATTAAAATATAATGTGTATTAATGGATTACAATATAAAAGAGTGGATTAGTTTTAAAAAACTAAAATCTCAGTTCCAGAATGAAAAAGTAAAGGTTTTTTAAAAGAGTAATTTTAAAAATCATTTTAAACCAAGAAAACCCACCTTCTGGTCATCATCTACCTTACTCGTAAGAACAAAAGTACTATGAGGAAGGTCTCCAATAATTATTTTAATATGTAGATAGTTTCATGTGGCAGAAGCTGCTTCCTCAATTATCCAAGTTCCTGTAGCCAAAATTCATTGCATTTGTGTTTTGAATTACATTGATACAAAAGGTACCGCTTGACATATTTCATTTTTTATTTCTATTGTATACATCAAAACTGTTTTAGTGCAAATGCAAATAATAAATGGTAATATTGTGATATTTGTTTAACAGGCAGCAAAACTGGACAATTTCATGGGAGATGCTTTCCATTATTTAGGTCAATATTACAGAGATGTAGCTGGAGATAAAAACAGAGCTCTTGGCTGCTATAAAAAGGCTTTTGAAAGAGATAAAACAGATGGTGTTACTGGAGCAGCAGTAGTGGACTTGAGCACTGAGCTTGGAGACTTGGTAGGGTATATCTCATTTGCACTTTCTAATGTATCAGTAAACAAAAAAGTTGTATAAAGTCTGTATAAAAAAGAGGTTATGATGGAAAATTAACAAAATTTATAAATAAAGAAATTTACCTTAGAGCTTCCAGGTTACTTCTCCTCAACCCCAAATGTTTCTCACAGGTCTTGGTGATTTTGGTATACAGGTAGTCCTCGACGTACAACAGTTCATTTAGTGACCATTCAAAGTTACAACGGCACTGAAAAAAGTGATTATGGCTAGTTTTCACAATTAAAACTTTTGCAGCATCCCCATGATCATAAAATCAAAATCCAGAGGCTTGGCAACTGGTTCATATTTATGACCTTTGCTGTTTCCCAAGTTCATGTGATCACTTTTTGTGACCTTCTGACAAGCAAAGTCAATGGGGAAGCCAGATTCACTTAACAACCAAGTTACTAACTTATCAACTGCAGTGATTCATTTAATAACTGAGGCAAGATAAGTCGTAAAATGGGGCAAAACTAACTTAACAAATGTCTCACTTAATGACAGAAGTGTTGGGCTCAATTGTCATAAGTCGAGGCCTACCTATATAGAGGCATTGGGCACAACAATCAGAAACATTTAGGATACAATATAGCAGACACTTCCTACATTTTGGTGTGTTTGTTCCTCTGTCTTTCAGATGCAGTAATAAGGCCCTGAATAGGCTGTATCACACTTTCACTTACCCAGACTAATTTTGCTATCCCATTTGCTTCCTTACTTGTTTTTTCTAAATTTGCTCCTGCTGTGGATTTAGGTACTATTTAATATAGAGTAATATAGTATAGATATTAGTTATGTGAATAATTTATAGAAAATCTTGCCACTATTGGGAGAGGTTCTTTGTGTGAAATCTGACCTTTGCATTATGTTGTTGCTGTTGCAAAGAGACAAATAATGGTTTAGGGCAGTGGTTCTCAACCTGTGGGTCGGGACCCCATTTGGGGTCGATCGACCATTTCATGGGAGTCGCCAAGCAAGGCTGTCCGCCATTTTTTTTGTCCGCCATTTTTTTGTCTGCCATTTTCCCCCTTTTCCGGCGGGTGCCTTACCTCCCTTGGGCTGGGCCAGCTGGTGGTCGGCCTGCTCCGTCTATGCCGCTTGCCAGCTACGCCTCGGCCGGCGCAGGGGGCGGAACCACGCATGCGCGGCGCTCCCGGGCAGGGAAAGTCCTCGACTTATGACCGGTTGGGTAGTCCTCGACTTACGACCGGTTTAGCCCTCGACTTACGACCGGTTTAGTCCTCGACTTACGACCGGTTGGGGTCACGGCATTAAAAAGGTTGAGAACCACTGGTTTAGGGGTTTTTTTTCTCTTTTATCTGGCATTTTTGTTATTTTTCAGCCAATAGAGGGAGCTGTCTGGACGAATGTTTTTATGCCTCATAATTTTGATAGCAACGCAAGGCATAGTAATTTTACTTATTATAACAATTTGACAAAAACTGGCAACGCCAACTTTATTTCTTAAATCAAACTGTGGTTGCTGTTGGCATATTCTCAGTAACATGGAACGGGTTTATAATTACAGATACATAATAAGAATGAATGTAGCAATGAATTACTATAGCCCATTGTTGGGAAATGCTAGCACTTTTGAATTTAGCAATATTTTTAGCATTAGTTTGAAATTAAAATCAGCCTTTGTTTCTGTTCAGAGGAATACAAGTGTAGCTTCTAGATAGGCTTAAGCTGTGTGTGGTTCTCACAAATGTAATCTTTTAGGGTTTGCTTTTAATTCTACAGTAGGAAATGTAAGAAATACTCTGAGAATGCTGTTCTTATCTTTGTTTTATTTTTCTCAATTATATGCCCCATAACAAATCTTTCATAATATTTTGCTTGTGTGTATTAGGAAACTGCCCTTGCCATCTTGACAGAGGTAACAGAACAAGCAAGTGCTGGGAGAGCAAAATGGGCCTGGCTTCGCCGAGGACTTTATTATCTAAAAGTGGGACAACATTCGCAAGCCGTGGCAGAGTAAGAACATTTAACAAATTGCATTTTGTTATTTTATGCAGAAGGCAAGCTTAACTGGTAGTCTGATGATATCTGTGCACATTTCTTTTTAAAAAAACAAACAAACCCTTTTTTTCTCTGTGAATGTTGCTATTTGGTGCTAGAATGCAGTAATCATTAGAAGTCTTCTGTATAAAACAGTGTGCTCCTTTGTCTTATGTCAATGGAATATTATGGAGCAGTTCTTCTAGGCACTGAGAAAATGTTTATCTTCTCCCAGATAGTACTTCTAGATATTAGAGGTTGCTGTGTTGAAATTTGGCATGGTGTTGCAGAAGCAACCAATGCCATTCTGTAGTTTACCAACAGCAACCTATTGCTACCTCTCTGCTACTTCTCTTTGGGTAATTGCATAATCTAAACATCAGGTAAAAGTGTGGTGTCTTGAAGCTTTTAAAAAAAGAATATTGGAAATATATTCTTTTTTATTATTTATTTATTATTATTTAATATATTTTATATATTCTTTTAATTAGTATTAGATTTAAGTTTTTACAGTTCAGTATTGTCTGTTTGGTATAAGATAGAGAGCAGTTGGAGGGCCAGCCGAACCGTACCCGCCCGAACACAGGTTAGGATACATGTTAGATCCTACCTAGTGGCGATGAGGGAGGCTAGGACTAACTACTATTCCTCGCTCATCGCGTCATCAGATAACCGCCCGGCCGCCCTCTTCAGGGTGACCCGCTCTCTCCTCCAACTGAGGGGAGGGGGGGATCCCCT
>NW_015390708.1:7061-8937 GCF_001527695.2 Protobothrops mucrosquamatus | reverse complement strand
CCTGACCTAGGGAGGATTTTAGGTAGGGATGATTTTAAGAAAATTTTAATTGACACACAGCTTCGAATATTTGGCTTTTAATTTGGTTTTATGGGGTTTTTTTTTTTTGTTCTTTGATGTATTTTGTTTGTCTGTTTTAATATGCTGTGCACCGCCCTGAGTCCTACGGGAGAAGGGCGGTATATAAATTAAATTATTATTATTATTATTATTATTATTATAAGATAAGATAACCTTTATTGTCATATTTATACTGTGGGCACAGTGGCACACATCAAAAATGAAATTTAGTTGCCCGCTCTCAAAGTGAAACACATACATGACACATACCTAAACATACTATGAACAACATATGTATAGAGACATTTATAATATAAAGATAATATAATATAACTATAATATAAATATAATATAAAGACATTTATATTGAGCTCCTCTATGAGCCCAAACAAAATCATCATGATGCTGATTTTTTTATTTCTAAAATTAACTGTTAGCTGCTCTATAAATACAGGTTAGCCAAAATAATCAGATTTTGCATAAATACCACAATAGGACTTTGGTTTTGGTGTTGTCTCAACAAATGGTTTATAAATAGTTTATAAATATCATGTAGCATTACAGATGTGGGAATTTTTATTTGGTGTTCTATTTGCCTTAACAGAGTCGCAGTATGGAATATTGTAAATAAAACATTTTTAATTGAATAGAATATTGTTTATGAACTCATTACTAGGTTTTCAATGTGTCTAGTTTGCAGGCAGCTCTGCGCGCAGATCCAAAGGACCCCAATTGTTGGGAAGCTCTAGGAGAGGCCTATCTGAGTCGAGGAGGCTACACAACAGCCCTGAAGTCATTCCGAAAGGCAAGAGAACTCAACCCCAAGTCTATATATAGTATTTATAAGGCTGCTGCAATTGAGCAAATTCTTGGAAAATATAAAGAGGCTATTGCAGAATATCAGCATATTTTGGAGAAATCAAAAGATTATGTCCCTGCACTGAAAGGTAATTATATATTTTATGTGCAATATATTTATTACTAAGCTGTTATTTCAATATAGTTTCCCACTCAACATATTTCACTGCCTCCAATCCTTTTCTCTAGCAATTTCTAAACAATAAAATATGTGATTTTTCAAAAATTACAGGAATAGCTATTTGGTTGCCTTAATTATGCAAGGAACTGTTGAGTCACCTAAGCATGGGAAATGAGTAAATTGCTCGTAAAATCACTTTCAACATGTTTAAATCTAATTCTTACTCTCTAAAATAATAATTCCCTTTTTCTCATTCTGTACTTCAAAGTTGAAAATATTTCCCCCTCAATTTATTTTATGCATTTAATTATTGATTATTACATTTCTGTTCCTATGTACCCCCACATTTTATTTTAATTAACAGCCATATCAAATATTTTCCCACATTGGATACCTTATGCTTAATGTATGTTTGCTTGTAATATTACTATACCTTAACAATCTTTTTTTAAAAAAATAAAACAGGTTTGGGAGAATGTTATCTCATGATGGCAAAGTCTGTTCTTGCTAACTATCTGGATGGGAAAGCTTTGGACTATGTAGAACAATCACTTGACTTTTTGGCACGGTTAGTATTTTTATATTGTCATTCTTCATTGTTGACTTGAAAGATATTGTCTTTTTTCAGTAAATGGCATACAGCCTGTCAACCCTAACTCCCAAAAATATAAAATATAACCCAGTTTTTCCTCAGTCAGAGGACCAGAAGACTACAATGTGGAAGGGACCAAACAGGTGTCGCTGGTACTTTACTTGATTTAGAGGTATTGTAAATACAGCTCTGTTACATTGCTTGGATGCTCCCTCTAACAGAATAAAAACTCTGGATTCATACTC
>NW_015390708.1:2292-6414 GCF_001527695.2 Protobothrops mucrosquamatus | reverse complement strand
CTTAGTGTCCAGATGACCACATGCTGATCAGTTTTATGACCTTGGTTTGCATTTTGTTCCTTTGCTTAAAATCTTCCATCTTTGCTAACATAGTGATAATTACCTAGATGGGACGTAAAACCTTCCAGCGTCTTCTTTGGGTGAATATATTCTGTTCATCAAAAAGAAGAAATCATTGTCTTGTATATTTTCAAAGATAACTGTGTTTATTATTTTCAAACTGATCATGAACACTTATAGGCCATCTGTAAGAAAGGGGTAAGGGGCCATATAATCAGAAACGTCCTTATTGGTACATGTTGTATAGGCTATTATAAATTATTGTTAGCTATATAATAATTCCTCTGTTTTTTGTTAAAGAAGAAGCAAAGAATCATAGGTTTATTCTACAGGTACAAGTTATAAAAAGAACAAAATACAAAAGATTACCTGAAGTTAAAAATTAATTGATACAGGGTTTTCTATGTATATTTGATAAAATGCCCGCAGCATTAGAAGCTTAAATTGACAGTTAAAAACTGGAACCAAGAGATATCCAGGATATACTGTAAGCCTTTACACAAGAACATGTGGGCAGTAATGACAAGAAGGTATACTTAAGGGGTAAAGAAAAACAAAAAATGTTACAGATCCCTAAATCTGTATCAAAATTGCCTAAAAGAAACAAAGATTGTATAAGTAAACAAGGCAAAAGATGGAGATAGCAAAAAGGCTTTACATTAACCTAAGGAATGAAACACAAGAAATTAAGAATTGTATCAAACTGATCAGCAATAGGTCACCTGGAGATTAACTATATATTGTTTCATAAGGAGAAGCCAAAGTCAGAGCAATAAGTAAGGTTCATTAAAAAAAAGGTTCATAATTCCAGTTCAGTGGGTCTCAGAGTTTCCAGGATTCTCATCTTTGCCAAATAAGTCTTCAAAGGAAAAGAAGCCAACCAAAAACACCTATATGTTCAAAAATGTGGGAGTTGTTAGGAGTAGGAGGAAAATGAGAAGGGCATCTGTTTTAATAACTGTAATATATGGCTTGCATTTATGTTAAGCAGTAGACCTTGAACCCATAATAAAGCCAATTTGATGTCGCAGTAAAGACACCAAGTTAGAAACCAGTAGACTATGTGTTTTACAGATAGTTCTCACTTACCAACTGCCTTGTTTACCAACTATTTGCAGTTACAATGGTGATAAAGTAATTTTGTGACCAGTCTGCAAATTTATCACTTTCATGGGTCTAAAGCAAAGGAAAGCTAAAGTAGCATCATAAGCACAGTCATGGTTTCACTCATCAATCGCTTTGCTTAATGAGTTGTCAGCCCCAACTGAAGTTGCTGAACGAAGACTACCTATGGTCCCACATTAGTTACAAAGCCAACTGTGTGATCTTGAATGAGTCACTCTTTCTCACTCCTTGAAAGGAGGCAGTGGCAAACCACTTCCAAAAATTTGCAAAGAAAACTGCAGGGACTAGTCCAGACAGTCATCAGGACTCAAGACTGACTTGATGAAGGCATGCCTGCATGCATGCACATACAAATCAAGTACATAACTTTCCTGGGACACTTGTATGTCATATAATCTTCAAATAATATTTTCTGGCCTCCTTTTAATTGCTATCTGTTAACTGTAATAGTGTAATATTTAGGATGAATAATCTAAATAAGATTAATTAACTCTGTAAGGTCACTCACATTAATGTTACCTGCATTACAAATTAAAGTGCCATTAATGGACTTTATCCAATGGAAAGACAACCCCGAAGCAATCTATTATATACTATAATGAACAAAGAAACTGAGGGTAATTAATTTTGGACTACATAAGCAAAGAAACGTGTTTTTTAAAAAATTGACCATTGGTGTATATATGAAGAAATAATAGTAAATTGAAAAAAAAGTTTCAGAATTGATAATAATAATATATAATAAATCTAAATGAGAAAGGTTTGGAACTAAAATAGCCAGTATAATTTTACTCATGCTGAAATGCAAGAATGGGAAGTCTATTTTTATGAAGCCCTCATTTAACAATCATTTATTTAACACCGATTCAAAATTACTGAAAAAGTGGTACTAGTCCTCAAAATTGCAGCTATTGTTGTGCCCCATGTTCTCATGATTACATTTTGGGCAACCAGCCTGCATTGTGATTGTGAATTGTGACTTTCTCTGCTGGCTTCTGACAAGCAAAGTCAAGGGGAACCCAGCAGAAGCGCAGTCAAATGAAGTCTTCATTTAACAAACCATGTGGTCCTTGCTTAATGATGGCAACTGGAACTGCCAGAACTGCTGTTGCTAAGTGGCACGGTCACATGATCTTTCAACTTATGACCTTGTCACTTAACAACAGTTTCCAGTCCCAATTAGCATCTTTAAGCAAGGACTAACTATACCTCTAACTTACTCTAGAAGGCTGTGAAACTTGTGAGAACAGCATGACAATAAATCAGAGGCTGACTTCCGGTTTTGCACTCGCAGTGCATGGCCGCGTGAGAGCAGATGTCCGCTCCCCATGGCTAGTTTCTTCCTGCTTGGGTGACCCTAGATGGGTCAAAAGTTGCTCCGGAGAGGTGACTATGAAGGAGGGATGCCCCGTTGATCATGAAGCGACAGCAATCGCTTCGTTTGATCTGGGGAAAGCCCTCTGAACCTGACAGGAGAAAAGCTAGCGTGAGATCAGCATCTAGCCCAAGCTGCTTGCAGCCGAAGTCCCAGAGCACGAACCTAAACATCGGTGAACAGCGTGCTCAGAATTGGTGAGAGTACTGATCTTCTTTCTTCTATCTACAATCTAAATCCTTGAAAAGATCCCTAAAGCAAGAAAACCTCCAGAAGTGAAGGGAGAGGACTATATCCCCATTCCCTTACCGATGGAAGCGATGAATTAATATTAAAGGAGGGAAGAAATATATTAAAATTTGATTTAAAATACTCTGAACTCTGAACTAAAGGAACTAGTTTAGGAACTAAAAAACTGTCAAGATTATATCCTAAACATTTTAGATGGAATTATAAAAATATATAACAAAAATAACGTTTTGATTGAAAGAAAAACTGAAAAAAGAAATAACTGCTGACATCTAGTGGAGACTCAGAGAATAGAACACTGACAATAAGGACTCAGAAATTGGCAGAGTGCCTGGAAACAAAGTTCCTTTGAATTGCAAATAACCTTGAAGACAGCTGGGAACAAAGGAAGAGCCAGCTATAAGATTAAAAAGTGTTTGAAAGAAAAAAAAAACATCTGGACTGTTGCTTAAATCTAAGAACTGTTTATGGAAAAGAAAAACCTTGGCTTTTTGGCTAATCTTTTAGAGGAGAAACTGTAGGAAGGATTTAAAGTGGCTTAACATACTGAACCGTAATTTTGACTGACTGATAAATTGACTTTTGAATTAAAACATTGATGAAAGATTATTTGAAGGGGGGAGACTATGGATATCACATACGTTTCAAAAAATGACAGGATGCCACATTCAATATTTTGTCCTGAAGGACGTAGCCTGGAAAATCAAGGGCCTCCAGAAGCAATACTTCAAGGCAAGATAAATACTTTCCAGGAGGAAATATATGTAATGTTAGGACAAATACAAATGACAATAGACTCAAACCACGAGGAAATCTGAAACAACTTTGATGATTTAAATAAGCATATTTCCAATCTAAATTTACAATTAAAAAACACTCAGGAAATAACAACAAAGGTACAAATAAATCAGACCGCAGACTACAAATTAGAAGAGTATGATTAAATTGATGAAACAACAAAGGAAAAGAATTACAATTTGACACAAACAGGAAAAAATCTTCAAGGTTCTGATAACAACAAGAAAAACGGAATTATCAGGAGAACCATCGAACTTTGGGAGACAGAAAGTATTTATCTTACTTACTTCATATTTTGTATTCCCAACAAAATTTGTAAAAATACAGGAACTGCTGGGTAAGCGGATTACATCAACTTAGAAAATTACTCAGCAAAAGAAGAAGACCAGAGACAGATACTAGAGATTTGACTTGCCCTACCAGATGGACTATTACGTGAATAAACATTTGTTTGAATATGGCTAAAAGAACAGAGAATTTTGAACACAAAGGGGCCTTATAACAAGAAGGATAAG
>NW_015390708.1:0-1506 GCF_001527695.2 Protobothrops mucrosquamatus | reverse complement strand
TGGTTATGAGAATAATATAAGCTAAAAAAATGTTATATAGAGAGATTATTATTATTTGTATAAATATAAAAATGCCTATATCTAATCATTTATACATTGAAAATATTAAGAATTATATTTTGGCTAAGGTTGAAGAAGGAGAATTCAAATGGGAGAAGGGGAGATCAAAGAAATGTATCATTAATTAATATATTAATTACGGAATTATCAAATTTAATTATTATTGATTGTTAATTAATTATTATTGTCCTTTTTTTCTTGTTAAAACATAAACCAAGACAACACGCTGTACACCAGGCACTAGAGATTATTACAGTTAAAAACTAATAAAATATCTATTAAAAAAAAGAAAATAAATCAGAGGTTGTAGTAGGAAAGGGGGTTTGGAGAAGATTAATTTCCTTCCACTTGAGAACCTCTGTGGAAACCTAATACTTTCTGTTCTCGATGAACTTCATTTCTAATCATTTTTTCTTTCTTTCAGGGCAGCAAAATACCGTCCAGAAGTATCCTGCCTTTGGAAGTTGCTTGGAGATGCCTGTAATTGTGTATGTGTTATTTCACCATCCAAAGTGAATGTAAAAGTTTCAGGTTTCCTTATTGGCCAGAACATGGAAAAATGTGTGCTCCAAAAAAGTGATCTGCTCAGTCTTGGGGGAAGGTAATGGACCTTATACAATCCTATAAGGGTGGGTGTGTTTGAGTGAGGGATTGCTTATTCTCCTCTGAACCTGTCCAGTCACTTCAATCAACAGGGGAGGCCCAATGAAGATTTCCAAAGTTTGCTTATCTGGCATATAGGGGAAGGACTTTCCAGATTATGGAATGCTTTTCTTTGGGAGTTACATTTGCCTTTCTGTCTCTTAATATTTTGGAAATGTCAAAAGTGCATCTTATTTATTAAGAGATTGTTATTAACAATGAATTGTTTGTTGTAACTTCATTGATTTTATGATGTTTTTTGTATTTCTTTTCATTGTTGTAAGCTCCTGGACTGCTAATGTAAGCAGAACAGTGGATTATAAATTGTTTGTTTCATACCAAAGAATGGAGCAATAATTGTTATGCCAATTTGTTAAAAATGTTAAGGGTTAAGAATAAATGTGGCCAATGACCAGTATAGCTGTAGTCAGGGACAATGAAGAAAAATAATCATGGAATATGATTATTCCAACACATCTAGTTGGAAAAAGAAATACATGGTTTGAACTGAGTTAAAGCTTTGAATTTATTAGAATTGAATGTAAAATCTCAGATTCTTTGGTAGCAAAATGGCCCCTATTTCATTACACCAGTATTGCCACACGACTAAGTGTTCTCAGTGTCTATTGGTTTGCATTGAGCAGTGTTGCTATCACACAGAAAAGTTTTGTAATCCTTGAAAGCACCCTTAAGTATATAATTCCATTTCCATCAGTTTTGCTAATGCGAGTAGTTCTCTTCATGTTTCTGCAGATGTTATGGTCGAGGACTGAAACTGATGTCTTCACCAAATACATGGTGTGA
>NW_015390707.1:33109-36781 GCF_001527695.2 Protobothrops mucrosquamatus | reverse complement strand
GCAATGTATCACTCAAATATCACACAAGTAAAGTATGATTTCAGATAGAGGATTCCCAATGCTATTAGAAGCCCCCTCTCACTAAGAATTCGGCCATGGCTAAGTGTGCGTGCATGATGTCTTTATCCCATATAATTAAAAATACATGTCTCTGTCCAGTGATAATTCATTTTATAAATTAATGTTTTTGTTTCTTAAAATTGTAGTCCACACATTTTTCAAGCACTGAGCAGAGATTCAGTCTTACAACAGTGATATAAAGTTTGGCTGCGATAGGTTAGGCCATTTACACATCGCAACTGTTTTGTTTTATTTATATATGTATGTATCTACTTGAATCCCATCTTTATTATTTTTACAAATAACTCAATGCGACGAACATACCTAATGTTCCTTCCTCCCTCCTATTTTCCCCATAACAACAATCCTGTGAGGTGGATTAGGCTGAGAAAGAGTGACTGACCCAAAGCCACCCAGTTGGCTTTCATGATTTACTGAATACATTTGGGTTTATACAACATGTTAAGCCACAATCAAACCATGTTGAAGAAAAATTCGAGATAAACCTATTACAGTGGATGCCAAAAAAGAGAGACCCTAAACAACCAAAATACCATTCAAAAAGAAAGACTAAATAAAAAAAATATTTCAGCCTAACCTTAGGACCAACAGCACAGATTCACCCTTCTCCTCCATTATACTGTAGTATCCCTTCTTCATAGCTTTGCTCAGCTGTAATATCTTCTCAGCATATATGTATAAAAAGGAAATGGTACTATTTTTCCACTGAAAATAGTACATTATTTTCTATGATTACCTTCTTCTCCACATAGATTATAGTGGCAAAACATCTGCAGATAACATTGACAGGAAATAATCTTGTTCTTCCTCTGGCTCAGTTGACAGAGTGTAAGATTTAGACGATATGTAGTGTAATGGGTGCCAAAAAGCATTTAGAGCAGTGTTTCTCAACATTGACAACTTTAAGATGCGTGGACTTCAACCCACATAATTCCCCAGCCAGGCATGATTGAAAAACACCAGTTTAGAGAATTCACAGAATGCTAAGCTTTTGCAGGACACGAAAGACTTTGTTCCATTTTGAAGCACTGGTTTGTATGTCAGTTACAATGGAGCAAGTCAGAACTTGCATACATCTACAGCACAAAGTTGCTAATCACTCAAAATGTTTTCTTAGATCCATGGAATTTATAATAATACGCTCCTGATGCACTTCACTGAAAAGTTTTGACTACATTACAGCACATCACTGAAAGGTTTTGACTACAAGCAAAATAATGAAGACTAAACACAAGCAGCACAACAAGCCCTAACCTGATAGTCAAAAGCATTTCTAGTCCAACAAGCCAGAAAACTCACACTGCTGTGTTGAGAAGCACACTGAACTAGAAGATCTCCGATCCTTCCATTTGTTATTTTATTGTTCTGGGTAGGAGAAGAAATGGCAGAACCTGGGAGTAGAGTTTAAAGCGGGATCAGCCTAGAATCTTTATGTAGCCACAAGCGAACTAAGTCCAACTCTCCTAAGTGCCATTGATCCAACCAAGTGCTGACCCTTAGTTCAATTCAATTCAATTCAAATTTAATTTATATACCGCCCTTCTCCCATAGGACTCAGGGCGGTTCACAGCATATTTAAAAAACAGATACTATACACAAATACAAAAAATACAAAAATACAACAATATAAACCCCAATAAAAACCGAATTAAAAACCAGATATTGACGGCTGTGTTTCCAATTAAAATTGCTTCTAAAATCATCCCTACCTAAAATCCTCCCTAGGTCAGGACCGCTTGCTGGAAAAGCCATGTCTTGAGGGCGCGGCGGAAAGTAAGGAGATCCGGAATCATCCGGATCTCGGGGGGCAGTTCGTTCCAGAGGGTGGGGGCACCCACAGAGAAGGCCCTCCCCCTGGGGGTTGCCAGCCGACATTGCTTGGCCGACGGCACCCTGAGGAGGCCCGCTCTGTGGGAGCGTACCGGTCTATGGGAGGGAATCTGTGGCAGAAGGCGGTCTCGGAGGTAGCCAGGTCCGATGCCATGGAGCGCCTTAAAGGTGGTAACTAACACCTTAAAGCGCACCCGGAAGACCACTGGTAACCAGTGCAGCTCGCGTAGCAGCGGTGTTACATGGGAGTGACGAGTCCCTCCCAACACCGCCCGCGCGGCCGCATTCTGGACCAGTTGGAGTCTCCGGGTGCTCCTCAAAGGGAGCCCCATGTAGAGAGCATTACAGTAGTCCAGGCGAGAGGTGACGAGAGCATGAGTGACTGTGCGCAAGGCGTCCCGGTCCAGAAAAGGTCGCAACTGGTGAATCAGGCGAACCTGATAAAACGCNACCTTTCCCCATAGATCAAGGTAGAGGCTAAGCACAGCTTGTCAAACCATGGTTTTAAACTAACTATGGCTGAGTTTTCCTATCAAAGTAAAACTATTCTTTTAGCGATTGTGCAATCATAGAAAATTCAGATTTTTCATATATTTCAAATCTTTGGTGGTTCAGCATCACATTTTCATCTTTAAACCTTTAACCTTCCCAATTAACATAAACATTAAACCAAAACAGGACAAGTATATTTTGTACACAATGAAAATAACACTATAATTGACAGGAATAGATACTGGGGGGAAAATATGTGAAAGGCCTTTACCAGTGTAGGAAGATAATTATGTAGGAAGATAATTATGAGCTAATTATTGATAAAAGTTTCTTAAAATACAAACATAGAGATCAAATACACGTGTAGAAATACAAACAACAAAGTAGAAGGAACTACTTTTTTTTCCTGAGTGGAAACACATCAGTGATCTTCGGCAAATCAAATAGGTTACTTCAACTCAGCCCTCCCACGGCTTTCATAACTTTAAATAACAGATAATACTGTCATAGAGGATTACATGTTCTGAATCATTAATTATCAGAAAAGGCTTAGAGTGTTTGAAAGGCAGAATTAAATCTTGAAATGTCAGAACAAGGACTAGAATGAACAGGCAGCAACAGGAGACATATTCTACCTGCCTTTCTAATTTTATTTGGAAAGCCAAACTCTATATCTCACCTTTCACCTTAAATCCCCTTCATATTAGTAACACTCCCTGAAAGATTATAAATTTAATAGCATTATACTTTCAATATAGTAAGTGATAGATGGGATTTTTTTACAAATAGGAGCCCAGCTCTGTAAGAATGTAAGTCAGCAGTATATGTTATCTAATAGGGAGTGGTGTTTACCTACAGGAAAAACCACATCCTTCAGCAATTACTTTGCTTAATACCTCAGCACTTTCACACTGTCATCATACAGATCTCCCTAAGCACTATATCAAAGGGAGATTTAGTCATACCAAAATGCTGGTAAGAGCTGAAGCTTCTAGCAATTCCTAGCAGCAAAGTTTGAAGAAGCAGAATATCACAAGGGAAGCCTTAAAGTGAGCATTATAAAACTGGAAATATAGATAGATAGATAGATAATTTAATTTGTATACCGCCCTTCTCCCATAGGACTCAGGGCGGTTCACAGCATATTAAAAACAAATAATATACACACAATACAAAAAATGCAAAATACAAAAATACAGAAATACAAAAAATAAACCCCGATAAAAGCCGAATTAAAACCAAATATTACCAGCTGTGTTTCCAATTAAA
>NW_015390707.1:27213-31670 GCF_001527695.2 Protobothrops mucrosquamatus | reverse complement strand
GCAATGTATCACTCAAATATCACACAAGTAAAGTATGATTTCAGATAGAGGATTCCCAATGCTATTAGAAGCCCCCTCTCACTAAGAATTCGGCCATGGCTAAGTGTGCGTGCATGATGTCTTTATCCCATATAATTAAAAATACATGTCTCTGTCCAGTGATAATTCATTTTATAAATTAATGTTTTTGTTTCTTAAAGTTGTAGTCCACACATTTTTCAAGCACTGAGCAGAGATTCAGTCTTACAACAGTGATATAAAGTTTGGCTGCGATAGGTTAGGCCATTTACACATCGCAACTGTTTTGTTTTATTTATATATGTATGTATCTACTTGAATCCCACCTTTATTATTTTTACAAATAACTCAATGCGACGAACATACCTAATGTTCCTTCCTCCCTCCTATTTTCCCCATAACAACAATCCTGTGAGGTGGATTAGGCTGAGAAAGAGTGACTGACCCAAAGCCACCCAGTTGGCTTTCATGATTTACTGAATACATTTGGGTTTATACAACATGTTAAGCCACAATCAAACCATGTTGAAGAAAAATTCGAGATAAATCTATTACAGTGGATGCCAAAAAAGAGAGACCCTAAACAACCAAAATACCATTCAAAAAGAAAGACTAAATGAAAAAAAATATTTCAGCCTAACCTTAGGACCAACAGCACAGATTCACCCTTCTCCTCCATTATAGTATCCCTTCTTCATAGCTTTGCTCAGCTGTAATATCTTCTCAGCATATACTGTATGTATAAAAAGGAAATGGTACTATTTTTCTACTGAAAATATTACATTATTTTCTATGATTACCTTCTTCTCCACATAGATTATAGTGGCAAAACATCTGCAGATAACATTGACAGGAAATAATCTTGTTCTTCCTCTGGCTCAGTTGACAGAGTGTAAGATTTAGACGATATGTAGTGTAATGGGTGCCAAAAAGCATTTAGAGCAGTGTTTCTCAACATTGACAACTTTAAGATGCGTGGACTTTAACCCACATAATTCCCCAGCCAGGCATGATTGAAAAACACCAGTTTAGAGAATTCACAGAATGCTAAGCTTTTGCAGGACACGAAAGACTTTGTTCCATTTTGAAGCACTGGTTTGTATGTCAGTTACAATGGAGCAAGTCAGAACTTGCATACATCTACAGCACAAAGTTGCTAATCACTCAAAATGTTTTCTTAGATCCATGGAATTTATAATAATACGCTCCTGATGCACTTCATTGAAAAGTTTTGACTACATTGCAGCACATCACTGAAAGGTTTTGACTACAAGCAAAATAATGAAGACTAAACACAAGCAGCACAACAAGCCCTAACCTGATAGTCAAAAGCATTTCTAGTCCAACAAGCCAGAAAACTCACACTGCTGTGTTGAGAAGCACACTGAACTAGAAGATCTCCGATCCTTCCATTTGTTATTTTATTGTTCTGGGTAGGAGAAGAAATGGCAGAACCTGGGGGTAGAGTTAAAAGCGGGATCAGCCTAGAATCTTTATGTAGCCACAAGCGAACTAAGTCCAACTTGATCCAACCAAGTGCTGACCCTTAGTTGAGAAGATTCCTGTGCATAGACTTTTAGCAATAAATCAGCTGACCTGAACTTACACATGTGGAACTGGTTTTTCGACCTGATATTCTATTAGTTAAAAAACAGAAATTACAACACCTTGTAGGGCAAAGAGGAGCAATTGTAGCCCCAAAGGAGCTAATCACCCACCTTAGAAAAAGGGATCCCAGTAACATCACCAAGGTACTACCCAATTATAGTTCAGCAATCTACTATTTGGAATGAAGACTTGCAACAGAAATCAAGGACCATAAAAAAAAGTTTCTTTCAACATATTAATAACAAAAAAAGTCAAGGAAACTGTAGGTCCACTAAAGAGAGAAGATGGCAAGGAAGTAACATGCAGTAGGGATAAAGCAGAACTGCTTAACTCATTCTTTGCATCAGTCTTCACACAAAAAGAAATTATAGCCCAACATACCAAAAAAACTACTGCAAAAGACAAACTAGAAATAAAAATTAAAATAGCCAAGAAAATGGTAAGAGAACACCTATCTCACCTTGATGAATATATGTCACTGGGACCCAACGGATTACAACATCCCAGAGTTGTGAAGGAGCTGGCAGATTGTACCATATCTTTCAAAAATCCTGGAGCACTGGGGAAGTACCTGATGATTGGGAAAGGGTTGATTTTTAAGAAGAGACTGGACAGTCACTTGCCTGAAATGGTATAGTTCTCCTGCTTGAGCAGGGGCTGGACTAGAAGACCTCCAAGGTC
Source organism: Protobothrops mucrosquamatus (assembly GCF_001527695.2). Taxonomy (NCBI): domain Eukaryota; kingdom Metazoa; phylum Chordata; class Lepidosauria; order Squamata; family Viperidae; genus Protobothrops; species Protobothrops mucrosquamatus. Next base: position 29,363 of record NW_015390707.1, on the reverse strand, counting down.
TCTTCCAGCTCTATCCTATCCTATCCTATCCTATCCTATTCTAAATACATTAAGGGAAGAAAGGGAATTGAACCCTGTGAGTCACATGGTCTGATATAAGTAGGCCTTCATTGTAAAGCAATCCATGCAGTACTTACCAAGTCATACTTTATAAATCAACCATGACATTTCTTCCTAAGTATATATTTATGTTGGAAATCAAGCTAAAGAAAAAGGGAAAAACAAATACATTTTTTTTTTAGCTTGGAAACAATTGCCACAGGCCATCGCCAACTCTTACAAATAAATCTCATTTGTTTTCCTGGAGTGTTTAAATCCCTCTTAATGCCAAAATAGCCAAGCTGTTCCAGGATGTCAGGCAAGCAGAAAAGGCATATTCAGAGGTTTCCAACATGAGCATAACCATGGCACCAACAGGTTATCTGGATTATCTGGACCAGATATGGGACGCAAACAGTACTGGCTGAGATTTTTTGATGATTTGTGGTGTGAGCGAGACAGAGATAGTGTGTCCATTCTCACTCTACTTGACCTCTCAGGAGCTTTTGATATCATTCACCATGGTACCCTTCTGGAACAGTTCCAGGAGCGGGGGTGAGGGGCGCTGTGTTGTTCTGGTTCACTTCCTTCTCCCAAAACCGTTCTCAGATGATGTTGGTCAAGGTTGAGGGAACTGACAACCAGCTCCTGCTTTGCAGGGTTCCTCAAGGATCAGTGCTTTCTCTGCTTCTATTCAATATCTACATGTAACCACTGGGAGAAATCATCCATCGCCATGGATATCACCAGTATGCTGATGATACTCAGCTGTACTCTTCTGGCCATGGTGAATTAAGTGATGCTGCATCTGCCTTCTCTTGGTGGCTGGAGGCTGTAGAGATCTGGATGGGGAGCAACAAGCTAAAACTTGGCTCTGGGTTAGGGGCTCTTTGGCCCTTGGAGAATTACCATCTTTGGTCATAGATGGGGTTACATTGCCTCAGACTGACCTGGTGCATAATCTGGGAGTTCTCCTGTATTTGCAACTCCTAGTCAAGCAGCAGGTAGCAGTCATGGCCAGGAAGGCCTTTGCACAACTACAAGTTGTGCCCTAGTTATGCCCATTTATGGACCAATGTACCCACCTCACACTCATCGATGCCCTGGTCACCACCCATTGGGAAAATTGTAATACAGTCTACATGAGGTGCCCCTGAACAGCATCCAAAAGCTTCAGCAGTCCAAACAGTTTTGCATAAGCCTAGACTTGCACATGCATCATGTCTTTTGTGGAAGCTACACTAACTGCCAATCTATTTCCAGGTACAAGGTGTTGCATATCACCTTTAAAGACCTTCATGGCTTGGGCCAAGCTATTTGAAGGATCACTTCACCTCTATTACATCCACCCAGCCCACCAGAACAGGAAGGCAGGATATGTGATAAGTTCCAGCAATTATGGATGTAGGTTTAGTGGGATCCTAAAAGGGTTCCTTCTCTATGGAATATAGTTCCCCCTCAGGTATGGTTAGACCCCACTCTGTTGCTTTTCTAAAAGACCCTAAAAATGTGGTTTTGTCAGTTGGCCTGGAAACAATGAAAAGAGATGGAGCCAATCAAGTGTTAATATGATTGTGTTGTTACTGTCGTGGAGGGTGGAGGTTTTGGGGAATTTTTATGTGGTGGATTTTTAAATGTAAGCCTCTTAGAATCATCTATGTTGCCAGTTGTTGTCAGGTCTTCCATCCAATCCCTAGCTTAGAAACCTGGACCAACGCTAACAGCAATTGACAAAATGGGAGCAGGTACAAGGGCTAAACCAGCTTTCTTTTTTTGCCACTCACTACAGGACAAAACCCCATCCCTGCTTGCCAGTTACTGTTTCTTTTTTGAACAGTGATTTTGAACTGGGATTTACTTCTATTTCAGAAGACCACTAAACCCATGTTTAAAAATAGGGGGGGGAGAAGACAGCTGATAGGTCTTGGGAAGGTATATGGCAAAGCATCCCTCTCCTACTTCAGCATGCAGTGCCACCAGAGCCTTTTAGCTTGCTAATGACTGCTGGAGAGCCAGCTTCTTCCTTTTTCTGGCAGCCCTCTCAGCCTGGGGATCAGCTGCCAGTGCTGGGAGGATGGCAGGATAAAACAAGGGGAGACTGGCTACCTGGC
>NW_015390707.1:16282-26526 GCF_001527695.2 Protobothrops mucrosquamatus | reverse complement strand
AGCTGATAGGTCTTGGGAAGGTATATGGCAAAGCATCCCTCTCCTACTTCAGCATGCAGTGCCACCAGAGCCTTTTAGCTTGCTAATGACTGCTGGAGAGCCAGCTTCTTCCTTTTTCTGGCAGCCCTCTCAGCCTGGGGATCAGCTGCCAGTGCTGGGAGGATGGCAGGATAAAACAAGGGGAGACTGGCTACCTGGCTAGCAGCATTGGAGACCTGATGGACAAAGAGTTGGGTCCTTCTTGGTTATCTAGATGAATAATGGGAAGGAGGCAGTAGTGGGATTCAGCCGGTTCGCACCACTTCAGCAGAACCGGTAGCTAATTTTTTGTTGCCCAGGCCCAGAATGGACTTCCGGAAGCGGCATCCACACAGAGAACCGCTTGTTCACATATTTGAATCCCACCACTGGAAGGAGGGTTGCATAATGAAGCAGGGAAGCCTCTCCTGTTTCGTCTTTACAACAGCAGAAAGCCCAGCGTTAATCTGCCAGATTGAGGAGGGCTACACAAAACATAGGAGAGCCTCTCCTGTGCTTGGCAAATGCATACTCTCCTCAACCACAGAAAATCAGCTGTTTTGGTCCCAGCTGAAGGGTTAAACCCACAAGTCCAGCCATCAGTGTAATCTCACCTCCTACCCATCCTTTTGTAGGGCAATTAATAGGTGGATATTTTTCAAATGGCTGATAAGATCTGTGGGAGGAGATGGAGTCAAAGCCAAGAGATGCCACTTAATTTGCCACTCTGTAGCAAACAGCAGCAGCAGCATTTGGCAACAGCATCAGCAAGGACATCTACTGTATTTACCCAAAAGGAAGGGGTGACATTATCAGAACAGATAACGCTCACTTTCTCAATCTAGTATTGAACCCATTCTTCAACAAGGTTGAAACCACTCTTAGTGATTGCTCACCCACTCAGGTTTCTCCTGTCCAACTCTGGGGGCGGTGCTCATCTCCATTTCTTAGCCAAGGGAGCCAGCATTGTCTGAAGATACTTCCATGGTCATGTGGCCAGCATGACTATACACCAAAGGTACGTGGGGCGTTACTACCTTCCCACAAAAGTGGTATGCATTTATCTAGTCTCATTTTCATGCTTTTGAACTGCTATGTTGGCAGGAGCTGGGGCAAGTAATGGGAGCTCACCCATCTAATGTACTATATGCAAATAACATACTAGTATGCGTATGTGTATATGTATATGTGCACATATACAGGTGTATAAATATATACAAAAGCACAAGACACATACCGCGCCAAAGGCAGGACTGGGACAAAATATAGAATGTATATTAACTGAGTAACTCTATTAAAATTAATTGCCAATTGGACTCATTCTAATTCCTTTGTTTCTTATTGCATATATTCATTCAGTGCTTTAGAAAATGAAGAAATGCAGCAAGGAAGCTACACATTAAGACTACAGTTGACTTCTGGCACACTAATAGTGTAGGGGAGCTAGCCTTGAGATTCCTCCAAACAATTCACAGTACTGTATTGAACATATTAATTACAGATGCAACATAATTCACCCATAGCAGTTGCTTTGTGTAAAGCAGAAAACTGGGTGATTTCCTGGCTTCTCCCAATAGGACCAGCATTCCTCTGAATAGAATCAGAGCATTGTAATAGCGAGAAGTGTTGCCTTCCAAAATTAGTAAGTGACTTTAAAAGACAGTCAAGAAGATTGTGCTAGATCGTGAAGCAATGGCTCGTTATGAATAGAAAATGAAGCAAAGCTATTCACCCCATACAATATCCAGGGAGGGGATGGCAAACCAAGGATTCCAGTAAGCAAAACAGCTAATTTACATGCTGAGAAGTTGTTTCCACATACAAATACTCTCCTTTTGAAACAATCATTAGAAGTGCACAAATAAAAGGGGAAGATTTCAAATCAGGTTTTATCATTAGCCCGGTGTTACAGATCCACTATATAGATTGCTCTATTTAACATGCACAAAACTGTTGCAGTTTTGTTCCCAGAAAAATAGAATCTGTTTTCTTTCATGGGTATGGAAAATGGAAAGAGACTGGTTTTAGCAGTTGTGAATGTTTAAGAGCAGAACTCTATAATGTTTTCTGCAATACAAGTAAGTTATTTTTTAATTAATATAGAGCGGGGAAGATAATGTGGCCCCACTGAGACCACTTGATGTACTAAAAGTATCCTATTGAAACTTGTGATTAAATAAAACAGTTCATCTTAACAAATTCAAATAGCTATCTGGATTCAAAAGCAGTTTTGGAAAGATGGTGAACATGCATAGGTCTGACCTATTGGGGGGGAGGGGGGAAGGAAACAGAAGTGAAGCTTCAATTGTTTCCTGTTTCATCAAAATATGCCAATAGGTTTGCTCTTGCATAAACCATAATTAACAAATCAATATTTCAAATCAAGTTTCTAATTTGATAAAGATAGTTTGTACAATACTGGATAGTTTCCAGTATTCACATGAAAAGGGGAATAGTTACTGTAAAAACCAGAAGCAGAGGTTTTAGGACACGTTCTGAGATAAGACATCCTGGTTGCTAGATCTAATTGCCGCCAAGTATTAAATCCCAAGATCATTCTGATAAACAATTTTACTTTTTTTTTTTTCAAAAGTATTTACTGTTTTGCAGTAATTCTAAGATTACAGTTTACATAATCTTCCTTCAGCACTCATTCACCCACTGATCACAGTAAAGTCAGTAAAGTCAGAATGTAAAATGAAAAAAAGATATAAAATCCAAGGAATGCTATTATAAAAGCAAAGAATGAGCTCCATGAGAAACCTGTGCATATGTACTCTGCAGAAAACCCCCTTGAATTCACTGGCACCTATTCCCAGGTCATTGTGGATAATCACAAACGTACTTGCTCTGAATAATAGAGCTCACTCCAAAAGTACTGTTCTTTTCAGTTTGTTGTAGAAGAGGCCCAACTGGTGTATGAGTGTGTATGTATTTGTGTGTGCGTGTGCATATACACACATACACACAATACACATATATACATACACATTTATACACTTACAAATATATATGTGTGTGTATATGTGTGTGTGTATATGTATGTGTGTGTGTATATATATGTGTGTATTTGTCTTGGCGTATTCGGGTCTTTTCTTGTGTAAGATTGAGAATATCTTGGCTGACGTTTTGACGAGGTCCCACTTGTCATCCGTGTAAGATACTCTCAATCTTACACAGGAAAAGACCCGAATACGCCAAGACCTGCATACCTGTACCCGTGAAAACAAATATGTATATTTATGTATATATATGTATATATATGTATGTAATGTATGTATGTGTGTGTGTGTGTATTATACACACATATATACATCTCCAAAATGGAAAAAGGTCAGTGAGCCTTAAACACAAGGGCTTTTTACAAAGTTCTTTTTAAGCTTTGCTCATTCTGTGCCTTTTCCAGGAACTCTGCCAAATACCATAGAAAGATTCCAGACTGTATCAACTATGCACAGTATTATTCGGAAAGCTGCTTATTTTGCACCATCTCTGCTTGGCACCATAAGGCATTTGTTTTAACTACTGTTTTGTTTTTTGCCTGGTTTCAGCTCGTTTTTTTTCCTGTATTTTACAAGACTGTATTTTTATCACACTGGCTTTGTATTTGTTTTTCTTGTTTTTAGTTTTTTTTGCCAGGATGATTTTACTATTGGACTTTTCAATTTGCATTATGCGATTTGTGTAGTGCATATTCAGATATTTTTATAGACAACTTATGAATACAAATAATTTTTTTTAAAAAAACAACCCAATGTTCTAGGCTATATTTCTGTTAGGGTTTGATTTCTTAAGTTATGCAATCATCCTTGCATTTCACTCTGAATTCAAGATTCCCAGAGAACATAATGAGCCCATCAACCCACAGCTGTGATCTCAAAGGTGCTTTTTCAAAAGGCAACTGGACTTTGTTTTTGCTTGAAGGCTTTTCACTTCTCATCCAAGAAGCTTCTTCAGTTCTGACTGAATGGTGAAGAATGGAAGGATTTATATCCTTTGCAGTCATCTGGTAGTTAGCACTCTTTCTGAGAGTCATTGAGGCCACTTGGAAGGTTCTCTGTCCAGAATGTGAACTATGCTGTCTTCAAAAGAGTGGCCTTTGTCTTTCAAATGCAAATGGATTGCTGAATCTTGTCCTGATGGGTTTGTCCTCCTATGTTGTGCCGTGCATTTGTGAAGTAGTTGTTTTGTTTCTCCAATATACAAATCTGCACATGTCTCACTACATTGTACTGCATATATCACATTGCTTGGTTTGTGGACAAACCTGCCTTAGGTTTTGGTTTTTTTTAGTTTGAAGTGTATATGTATATTGTGTTGGACAGAGAGGATCGCTGGTTTGAAAGAGGGGTCAAAGAGACCATCTACATTTGGACTGAACACCCTTCTCTCAACAGAGGGGGGAAATGACACCACCTATCTCCTGTTTAAAACACAGCCCTTTCAACGGTTCCAAAAAGATTCCACACCCATTTGCACTATTCAGGTGACCCTGAGAGCACAGATAAACCTCCAAGTGGCCTCAATGACTCTCAGAAAGAGTGCTAACGACCAGATGGCTGCTTCCATCCTCCACCAATCAGTCAGAACTGAAGAAGCTTCTTGGATGAGAAGTGAAACGTCTTCAAGGAAAAACAAAGTCCAGTTGCTTTTTAAAAAAGCACCTTTGAGACAACCAACACCTGGATGACTGAGAATCTCCAGAGACCACATCTCGGATGCAACCAAAAGTCAATATGGAATAGAAGAATAACCAACTATGTTGCACATTATAAATGTGGGTAAAATATAATAATATTTCTGAATGTCTATGGAGATTCTCAGTCATTCAGGTCATAGCTGTCCCGAAGGTGCTTTTTTAAGAGGCAAGTGGACTTTGTTTTTCTTTGGAGACGTTTCGCTTCTCATCCAAGAAGCTTCTCATCCAAGAAAAACAAGAAAGTCCAGTTGCCTCTTGAAAAAGCACTTTTGGGATATTTCTGAACATTTCAGTTTCAGACAGGGAAGGGATGAGCGCCCATGAAAAAAATATCAAAGTGTAAACTTTTCTGTTTCTAGAAGAATAAAACTCATGTTCTTTCTATCCTCTTTGGAAAAGTTCTCACTGAAAGTCTGATCTTGGTTACACTGCCATTCTTTCCATTTCACTAACAAATAATGTTTAACGTGTTTCAAATTCAAACTGCAATCGTCTTACTTCACTCTCACTATCTACAATTACAAAACCTTTAATGTGAACTGGAGCTCAGAGGGACCCCCTTCGCCATTTATTAGATAGACCATGTTACTCAGAAACTACACCCAGAGAACTTCAACCAGTCAGCACCTCTTCTCTCTATTTAGAGATGACTGAAGTATACTCCCCCCCTTACCCTGAGAAATAACTAGGTAAATCTTTGGCAACTAGTTTCCAGGATGATATTCAGCATTTCCTGGAAACAGGATGATATTCAGCATTTCCTGGAAACAGGATGATATTCAGCATTTCCTGGAAACAGGATCCAAATTGTTAAATGTCACAGAGCATTTGGGTGATAACTACTCAGAACTTGGCACTTTCATTGTGGCAAAGATCTCTGACCTCAGGACTATAATATTTAGCCTAATAAGAACCACTATAAATTGCTGGCTAAAGAGCTCTGCAATAGTAATAAATGCACAATTCAAACGCACAACAAATACAAAATGCCAATCTCTCCAAAAATTCTTCTCATAAGGCAACTGTGAGACTGAGTAATACAGGAAAGGCTGTTGTGCACTTTGCCCAGCTGTATAATTAAATCACAATTTATATTACATATCTTGGATATGAATTCCTGCCTTTTTCAATAATGAGCTGTGAAATTCATATTCTGATCAGCAGACAAATCTGAACCCAAATCTGGCATCCAAGCATTCAACACTATTGAAAAAAAAATCTGTGAATGCTGGACTCTGCACCCTGGCTCAAATCCATCTCCAGGAAGACACTTTGGCAAAACATCACAGCGTTCCTTAATTAAACTCAGCAACATCATTTCACAATACATTATAAATGCTGTTCTTGTATGCTTTGTTTTATTAAACAGCTTGTCTCTAAAAAGGAGTATTGAATAAGCCAGTGTAACAATTTTAGTCATCTTTTGAATTATTTATCTATTTAATAGAAGAGTGGTTCACCCTGCTTCCTATTTTGTACAGTTTACCTCTGAACAAAATAATAGTCCAGTATTTTCTAAACTAACTAGGTTGTATATTTTAAAAAGTTAAACTGAGCAATTTGGATATTCATAAGATGTTTCCAAATTACTTCAATACATTTTGGCTGAGTTAATAGCATGAGTATTTTTCCTTTCCACCTTTTTTAAAGATAGCATTCATGACCTATCTTTACTCCTTTTCAACTCACCTCACTGTGGGAAATTCTAGGGCAGTGATGGCGAACCTTTTAGAGACCGAGTGCCCAAACTGCAACCCAAAACCCACTTATTTATTGCCGGGTGCCAGGTGGGCGTGGCCCACTTGGTGGGCCTGGCTGTGGTGGTCATGACAGACTGGATGGGTGTGGCCAAGGTGGGCATGGTCACCTCTATGTTGCTCATGGGGAGGGACACTTGTGGGGGCCGGGCAGGGTTGGGGGAGATCCAGGGGCTCTCTGGCAGGTGGGATGGTGGGCAGGAGGCTCATCCTGTGGGGTGAGGTGAGGCGAGGCAGGGCGAGGTGAGGCAGGGTGGGGGTGCCATTGTCGCAGGGCGAGGCAGGGCGAGGCGAGGCAGGGCAGGGGTGCCATTGTCGCAGGGTGAGGTGAGGCAGGGGCCGGGGTGGCTGCTGCCTGACACCATCGGCCCCCGCACACAAAGGCCAGCGAGCACATGGGGGCCAACAGTGTCCATCAGCAGCCACAGCCTGCCAGCCCCTCGACCAGTGCACCCTGGGGCTCCACAGCCTGCCGCCAGCAGTTCAGAGAAGCCGCCTCTGAGCTGGACGGCCAGCCGACAGCTGAGGAGGTGATGCAGTGGGTCGTGCCTGGGAAAAGGAGAGCATGTGAGGCCAGGAGGGATGGGACGGGGGGAGGGAAACCAGCCATGCTGGAATACATCCGGCCACGTGGGACCTCAGCGAGTTAGCGGGCAGCTGGTTGAAGAGGGACAGTTGCCATCTCTGGGGCATGGCGCATGTGCCCACAGAGAGGGCTCTGAGTGCCACCTCTGGCACACGTGCCATAGGTTCGCCACCACTGGTGTAGGGTCTCCTGCTTGAACAGGGGGTTGGACTAGAAGACCTCTAAGGTCCCTTCCAACTCTGTTATTTTATATTCTGTGTTCTGTACTGCAGGGAAGTGGGACTCGCAAAAGTTTGGGTTTATTTATGGGCTTATTACTAATATGCCATATTATGTGCTAGTTAATCTCATGCTTAAATTCCAAATGAATACAGGTTTTACTTGCCTGCACAATTTAATTCAGGGAAAACATACTTTAAACTAAAATCCAGTTTACACTTATCCATAGGTAAAACTCATTGGGGTTTACAACTAGGTATGTGTAGTTATGAGTAAAAATGCTCTTAGACCTGTTTTCATTCAACAAAATAACATACAGTATCCCAAACATAGAACTCTTCTTTCCAAAGGACTGTTTTCTCCCAGATTTGTAACATAGTAGGAACCCAATCAAGGTTTCCTGATCTGGCCTCTCACGTCAATGCCAGGCTCAAAGAAAACAAATGTCCAAAATGTCTAAGGGATGATATAGATAAGGGATGAAGAACGTCTTAGCTTACCACAATCTAGCTCCTTTTTTTCAACTGCAGATATGTGAACTGAGACAAAAGCTCTTGAAATAAGGGAGGCAACAGGAATGTTAATCATGCTATTGAAAAGAATTCACTCAGCTTTTTGGCTTTTAAAAACAAAGTGGGATGTGATAGGACAGCTTTCTTACAGCAGATGATAGACCTGGCAACCCTGGCTGATTCCAAAAAATAGCTAAATAGGTTTAGATCTGGGTAAGATTTGTAAAGACTACCAAAAACATCCAAGGTTGCAGATTAGAAAGAGCCCTCAAAAAGCACACTGAGAAAGCTACAAGGACCAGGAACTAAGTTCATTTTAAGGAATACTTTACAGTAGTTTTTTTAATGGAAGATCACAAGAAGGGCATAGATGTAAGAGCATTATCCCGCTCATATTCAGAGCATGCTGATTTCAACACAGATTGAGAAACGCAGCCTTCACATTTAGCAGCCACTGACACAAACGTACTTTGCCTTTTTATATTATACTACTCTGTTACCGGGATCTGGATTTTTTTAAATGGCTATGTTTGTATGGAGCATGACATTGGAGCTCTGCCACCTAAGTGTTGCCCCAATACAAAATTAAAGTAATAATGTCCTGAAATTAAACACAATCATCTTTAAATGTTATAATGTTACCAGCATGAAATCAGACAATTGTTTTCTTAGAGACGCTGGGCCTCTGAATAATTAGCGTTCTAAATTAAATCTACAAACTAAACAGGACTATAATTCTTGTATCAGTTCATGCAAGTAATGGATTCATCTCATAGCTGTCTTAGTCTTTCTAAGCTTTCTTGGAGCAGTTTGAAAGAAAACTTTTCTTTTTTCCAAGAGTTCTCTGAGAAAGTTCATTAAAAACAAGTCCTAAAGGCACACCCTATATTTACTTCTGCCAACTTATCTATTGGGTTCCACCCTTACTCCAACTTATCTTATGGGAAGGGAGCAGAAATATCTTGAATGCTCAGTAACAACTTGCTACAGCCTGATCAGATGTTTCCACTAATGGTGGGGTAGAACTGTTAAAATTCTGTAGCTCGTTTTTAAACTGTAATAAATTGAAAATGATAGCTCCTACAGTATATTACTTTGTGCAAAAGTGTTTATAAAATAAAAATAACATTTCTTAGCCTCACACTGCAAGGGAAGGGTTAGGTGAGAGCTAGTCAAGCTTAGGTGAGAATGAATCACATATGATTCTCCCTCTGGGGGAGGGAAACTCTCAAGTTCAGCACTACAAATTCCTGAATTACATACCTAAATATCATCTTTGATTGTTTTTCTATTGTTTTCAGCCCTGATTTCAGTTTTCCCTTCTTCATTACAGCACAGAAAAAGTGCATTTCTCTTCAAACACGATTGGGTTTCGGTGGAATTGAGAAGTGATTCATTCTTTCAGATTTAAACAGGTACCACTTCATTTCAGGGAAATTAAGTGTTTAAAGCTCTTAAGTTGTTGTTTCCTCAATTAGACAATGAAGTCATGGCGTATCCGTATCTAGTTGTCATCATAAAATAATCAGGAATAGTACGTTGCATTTATACAGATCTCTTGATCAAGCAAGCTTTGAGGACAAACACTAACTAATTTAGAACAGCTTCCCCAAAATAATTTCAAATGGGAAATTGTTAAGAATGGTTTCAGATGTTATAAATAAATAAGCATTTTTTTCCAGAGTGTATAGCATGGAGCCTCATACATACTGGGTCAAAGCAAGTATGTCGGTGAGATCAAGAAACTATGCAAGTGAACTCTGTTGGCATTAACAGAACTTAGCCTTGTTCTCCTTCTCCTGTTTCTCCATCTCACTCTCAGCATCTTACAGTCTTGCAGACCAAACAAACAAGAGATAAACAAGGCCGCACTACAGTCAGGTAGAAGAAATGCATACCATGGAGACTGCAATTATCAGGCCATGTGATTACTACTAATTGACCCAAGATATCTATCTAAGACAGCATGTCCCTGCATTTTCTATTAACACAGTTATCGTATATTTTCTGTGTTCTTATATTTGTTAGATACATATATACAGTGCTTTTTTTGTAAAAAAAAAAAAAAGGTGCCGGAACTCACACACATCATACAACCTGCCTTGCCTACCCTACAAGGTTCCATCCAAAAACGGTGCCAAAACTCCATTCTGTGCGTTCTATGACAAAAAAAGCCCTGCACGTATACATGTGGTGTGTGAAGATGCACAGGAGAAATGTAAGTGAACTACTCTTCTGCCATAGATGGTTGAGGCCTAATCGTTATTCTCTTTAGTTTTGTTTTTTTTTTTTTTTCAATATAAAATTTTTATTGTTTTCCAAAAAAGAAAAAAACATCACAAGTATTACACAATATTATATTATATCCCACCCCCCCGGACTTCCCAAACCAAATCCCAGGCTAATATTCAAATATAGGTAAACAAATATTAATATCTCTAACTCCACAAACT
>NW_015390707.1:9896-12682 GCF_001527695.2 Protobothrops mucrosquamatus | reverse complement strand
TGCATAAACACAAGACCTAAGCTATAGTTTAATAAAACACAATGGCTAGATTCACAAAACATGCTGAGGAAAACCATACTGCAATGTGGGAATTTATCCATGTTGAAATAACAAACAAAATATGGAACTGCAAAGTGACAAAATTAGTTATTCCTTAATGTAGTTACTCAGACATATACTCTAACAGAGGCAAATATGCAAATATTGGGCAGAAATAGCACATCTCAGAAACTAAGCACCATATCCTTTCTCAAACATAAACATGCCATAATGCAAATGAACCCAGTTTACTTAAAAAGAAATAGACCAATCTACTCAACATGATAGCACCACCCCCCTCTAAACCATGTGTTCAACTAAAATTCCTAGAATTTTTCCAACAACTATAGCTAATTCTGGGAGTTTTCATCACTGGAAAATCAGAGGTTTGGGAAGGTTTCAATAGATACACTATGCCTTATAAACAGGTTTCACTACATTATGTTCATCAAAAGACATAGAATACTGTGCAAAACTAAACTGGTTCCTCCCAGTTAATCCAGTCTGGCTGCCGCTTCCAAGAGGAATCTTTATCCTTTGAAGTATTTCCATCAAAAGGGTTTCTTTCACACTTACTTTGAAAGCCACATAATAAGCTTAATAAGACTGGCAAATAAAACATAAACTGGGTTCATTCAAGTTAGTTGAAATTACAGGAATAAAATCCAACACATCTTGAGGCCACAAGGCTGAGGAATGCTGGTAGTTAAACTTTGGCAGCATGTCCAACAATCTGATTTGTTTTTGATTACACTAAAAACAAATCACAAGTAGAAGGTCACCAAAGACTTATAGCGTTTATCATGTTTCATATATATCAGTGTTTCTCAACCTTGACAATTTTAAGGCATGTGGACTTCAACTCCCAGAATTCCACAGCCAGCACTGCTGGCTGTGAAATTCTGGGAGTTGAAGTCCACATGCCTTAAAATTGTCAAGGTTGAGAAACACTGATATATATGAAAAGATCCCCCCCCCCACAGACACAAACCTCTTACTTTCAAACTGATTACTTTTAAATGAAGCAACCTTGGACTTTCTCTATCAACTTTCACTATTTATCCTTGTGTTTTTTTTTAAAAAAATGAAACGTTGAGCATTCTTTGAAGCAAAACACTGCTGCAGCCATATTCCAGTGTTTATGGGATTGAAGGCATTGTTGTAAACAAAGTTTACACTACAGAGGAACACTGCATCTGTTTTTAATGGAAAGAATGTAAAATAATAATAAAAGGGCAGATGACACATTAATTATTCTGGTTTCTAATCCTTTTTGTTTTGTATGGAATGAGACTTTTTTGTGAGAAAAAACGATATGAAAGAACCAAAAAATAAAGAACTAGATTAGAATCTATGTTAACAGAATTCCAATGGAGAAAATATGGAGCAAAAATGGCTCTCAGGTGGCAAGTTGTAATTAGAAAGAACCATCTGGAACAAAAGGATACTAAGCCTAGTATAACACCGCTCTCCCCAAATATATTCTGAAATCACAAAATGAGAAATGTGCATTATACATGATACAACAGAGAATAATAGAGTTCACAGATATTTCTGTCAACCCAGTGTGAAAAGTCAGACCTTTTATCCACTACTTAAAAATCCATTAGAAACCTTTCCCTGAAATTTCAGTTTAAAATATACATATTCTGCATGCTTAGTTTATGTAATCTGCTTCTGTTTCTGAACTGAAATGACTGGTACTTTTAGTTCACAGTTTTCACGTGTGGGTGCTGTAATTTCAGGCAGTATAAGAAAGATAGAAACAGATAAAATAAAAAAAATCTGAAAAGTACTGCAAAATTCTTTTTCATCTGGGCAACAAAAGCATAATACAAATCAGCTTAAGGATTTCTCTAGTTAACAGTAGCCAGGGTTGGCATACATAATTTTCGTTGGGGTTCTCCACGCTTAGGGAACATCAATACCAAATAACATATCACAATTTTGCAGTGGTTTTGACTCCTGTGACTACGGTACTACTTCAAGACTGATCTCCCTAAGCTCAAAGAATCCCAACTAATAGTATGTAAGAATCTTTTTTCAGACTAATAAAGATCAGCTTAAGTGAAGTCTCCCTCTTTTCCTATGTTTGAAAAAGCGAGATTTATCACCACAAATCTTATTGTTTATCTAGTGGATTTTTAAAGTTGTTTTAAAACTTTAAAAACAGATCTGTTTAAAATACTGACACAGCAAAGAAGCTCACTTGCTGACTCTGAGACCCAATGCTAAACTTTCTCTGAAGTGAAATTTGCTAAGTGTTAAATCAGAACTAGTCTTCAACTAATCTGGGCAGTAGGCTAGCTATTTAAGGTTATACAAAACAAGTTGCAACTAGACCAAACAGTTTGACTTTCTTTCTTTGGATTAATGAAGAAATGCCATTGAAGGTCTTTTATCTATCTGTAACTGAGGAATAGTCTGGGGGGGGGGGGCATAAACAATAGGGAACTGTCATTTAATCCACACTTATGCAAGGAAAGTAAAACTATCAAACACAATAGAAGAGACTATAGGTAGATCAAGTCTGAACTGTGGAATTCTTGATGTCTGAGCCTGATTGGTAATATTGTGTAACATCATCGGTGCTAGTGAGTATGGGATTTGATCTCTGTTTATATACAGTAGCTTGACCTGCCAGTATTGATTGTCTGGAATTAATTCCTGCTTAGCTGGGTGTAGGCTGCTGGAAGGGATGTGTTCTGATCTTTTTGTTGTCTCTTTTGAATTGTGTGCAAATATGA
>NW_015390707.1:5502-6620 GCF_001527695.2 Protobothrops mucrosquamatus | reverse complement strand
AAATGAATAATTTTTATTAATACGGAGGAGATGGATTGTTTAAGTTTAGAGTTTGGAGTTAGAGATATTAATATCTGTTTACTTGTAGTTGAATGTTAGCCTAGGTTTGGTTTGGGAAGTCTGGGGGGTAGGGGGATGGGATAAATCATTGTGTAATACTTGTGATGTATTTTTTCGTTTATGATAAAAACAATAAAATCTTATATTGAAAAAAAAAAAAAAGATTCCAAATGCAATTCAAAAGGCTGTAAAAATTCAAATAATGATACAGTTACAAAATGGCTGGCAGCTGTTATACTGTAAAAGATTTATAAACTCCTATTTTTATATCTAGAAACATAACTCAGCTTCTAACCCCTAAATCAGTGTTTCTTAAGTGTGGCAATTTAAAGCTGCTTGGACTTCAACTCCTAGAAAGGAACATGCTAGCTGGGGAATTCTGGGAGTTGAACTCCATACAGTTTAAAGTTGCCAAGCTTGAAAAGCACCACCCTAGATATACAAAGTAAAATTTCAGAGACAGCATTCCATTACATAACAACACTGAGACTCATACATTGGATTTGCACTCCTAAGACGTCTACTAACTTCAGACTGGAAATTACAAATGTATGAAAATTGTTGTATTAATGTATTGTATATTATCAGAGTTTTTGCCAATCATTTGGATGATACTCTCTTTTGGACCATATAGTAAGTTGAATACACTGCTTTTAGTCATTCCTGAGAATAGAATTCTAATTTAGATGTGAGGTGGGTTCTGTAGAGAAATATAAGCAATTACCTGAGGCAAGAATGCTCTGTATTGACTCTATGTACCAATGTTTGGATATATTAAAAGTAAGTCTGCCTACCTATTTTCCAAACTTTGATAAATCAATGTCCTTTCTCAACTCTCCTGTTGATATTTATCTTAAACATTTCCATGGAGGAATATAGCTATGTGAAACTGATTTGTTTCCATCTATAAATCTGAGTTATGTAAGCATCATCTGAAGTGCTCCCTTCTCCCCTTGTAACTCCTCTTTCCTGATTCACAGCAGACTACCATTTATTGTTAAGTTTTCCCCTTCAGATCCAGTTAGGAAGCTTGAGTTAAAGAATAACTTTTTAAATTA
>NW_015390707.1:0-2208 GCF_001527695.2 Protobothrops mucrosquamatus | reverse complement strand
ACGTCGAGAGCCGCCTGGAGGATTGCAGCAGGTGCAGCGAACTGTCCGTCGTCAGCCAAGCCCCGTTCGGCTCCGTCGGAGGCAGCATGGCAGGGCTGCGCTGCGCCTCGCCGCCGTCCTCCTCCGAAGTTACGGTCAGCTGCGGGATAACCGCCTGCAGCACCCCATTGCGGGGACGGCAGCTCTTCCCGGCAGGCTCGGGCAGCTGCCGGCTGGCCATGGCGCAGCGAGCCTCGAAGAGCGAGCACAGCTCCCCCACGCTCAGCTGCCTCCTCCGGCCCAGCTCCGGGCTGCTCCCGCCGCTACTGTCCTGCGCTTCTCTGGACTCCATGGGGAAGGGGAAGGCGAAGGCGCTAGCGCTGCCGCCGCCGCTGTGGGCGCCGCGAAGGGTGCAGGGGGCCGGGCCGCCCAGGCGGAGAGTCCGGGGCAGCGGAGCGCTTGGGCGACTGCTCCTGCTGGCACCTCCGCGCCGGTAAGCAGGCGTCTGAAGAGGGCTCGGGCTGTCGCTGCATGGCCGGCCCGCGCCCCGTCAGGCCGATCCCGCCGTCCTCTGACTCATCCCCGGGAAAGTGCACGAGTTGCTTAACCGCCCCTCAGCCCTGACCCATATGGGTAGATGGCGCGGCTGCCCCACGCTGCTGCTGCTGCTGCTGCTGCTCTCGGGCGGCATACGCAACCGGGAGAAAGGCGGAGTCTGGAATGTGCGTAAAGGGGCCCGCCCGCCCCGCTCGCTCCCTCCCGCCCTCCCACACGGAGCCTTTGCTCTTGTTTATTTTGAGGTAGCGTCGCCTCGCCTCCCTTCGCCTCTCTCTCACTCTCTCTCTTTGGTTTCTCTTTCAGCGAAACCTGGGAATTTGTCGCCAAATTCGGCCGATTTTTATTTTATTTTTTTTTTAAAAAGGACAAGCGCCACCCCAGCAAACCGCAGACCTGCCAGGGAAGCAAGTTTCTCTCGGCTCTGCAACTGCTTGGCCCCGCCTTCCCCTGGGCTCCTGGAACGGTGCAAAGTACGGCTGGTTTCCCTCGCGTGTGACACGCACTCGCACTCGTCTCGCCAACGTCCTCCCACAAGGTGTGTTTTACAAATGCCAGGAATGGAAAAGAACCGTAAGATGCAGTTATGAGAAGCGAACGAGTCATCGTCGCTGTCCCTACCCGCTTCGAGTGGCCTACCCTATATCCGCGGCACTTGAGTTGTTTAAAACTCCCGTCTAATTCCGTCCTGTGGTGCTTTGCAGACAGTGCCGGATTTAACTCCCAAAATACCCTGGAAAAACTGTCTTTACAGTGGAGGCGAATAAAATGATACCTTATTTCTTCTTCTGTGCAGGTAATTAAAATTGGGGCACTGTATTGATAAATGCAACATCAAATGTAGCATGAAATCAATAATAAAATAAAGAACGAAACACATAAGCATGTGCATCCTTGCTCCTTTGGGTGGCCTTCCCACTTGGGAACCCTGCAATTTTACTACTGTATATGCAATTGTACCCAGAGGTCTACCACCATTTCAGCTTCCTAACAGTGAAAACAATTAACCAGTGGAACAGCTTTCCTTCAGAAGTTGTGGGTGCTTCATCACTGGAGGTTTTTAAGAAGAGACTGGACAGCTACATGTCTCAGATAGGATCTCCTGCTTGAGCAGGGGGTTGGACTAGAAGACCTCCAAGGTCCCTTCCAGCTCTATTCTGATTGAAGTAAGCTAGTACTTCACCTCCACCTCCGTTCCGGGTGTCTGAATATGCTTTCCCCCTCCCAAATGAAAGAGTTCCACTTGGAGAAGGCAGTTAAACTCCCACCACCTGTTCTTGGGGAAGGGAGGGGGGAGATGTCTCTTCTCCCATTTCTCTGGAATTTGGATGAGACAAAACTAGATTCGTCTGTCCCCAATTTTAAGCAAAAGGTTCTATTTTTTCCCCTTTAAGCTAAACACTTGTTTTGGACAGCATGCATGATGCTACCACAAACCTAAGGTTGGGTGAGGGCTATCAGATCTGGGCTGCAAATTCCCACAGGACCCCTAGCTGGCAAAAAAAAGAAGAAGAGGAAGAAGAGGAGGAAGAAGAAGAAGAAGAAGAAGAAGAAGAAGAAGAAGAAGAAGAAGAAGAAGAAGAAGAAGAAGAAGAAGAAGAAGAAGAAGAAGAAGAAGAAGAAGAAGAAGAAGAAGAGGAGGAGGAGGAGGAGGAGGAGGAGGAGGAGGAGGAG
>NW_015390706.1:0-34440 GCF_001527695.2 Protobothrops mucrosquamatus | reverse complement strand
TAAACTGATTTATTAATCCTCACTTGTGTTGACCTATTGATTATCTGGTCTAATTTAATTTTCCCTATTTGAGGAACCATTCACCTGATTTGTGAGTATGTCCCAGAATAATGTATCAATATTATGAGTATGGTGTGTTCATTACAAATTTTCTTACTGCTTAACAAAGAAAAGATGGATGATGCTGTAATAAAAAAAAACACTCTTTGCACGGCTATCTATATTTAGGGAAAGACCTTGCTATCAATATTTATAAAGAAAAGAAATATATGCAAATAAATTCAAAGAATATACAAATACCTCTTTATTATGAACAACTGCAGAATACCATGAACATTGCTATAAAATTGTAAATGAATTGAATAGTGCAGAATTTTCTTTTCCTTAAAATAAATACCTTAGCAAATTTCTGACAAGATGAGGCTGTAAGAGAGAAGAGATTAACTGAATTTTTTTCTGAGAGAGAGAGAGAGAGAGAGAGAGAGAGAGAGAGAGAGAGAGAGAGAGAGAGAGAGAGAGAGAGAGAGAGAGAGAGAGAGAGAGAGAACAGTAAAGGGAATAGAGAGAATAAATGAGGAAATGACAAAAAGAAATAAAAGAGAAACAAAAAGAAGTGACTTCTGACTTTTTTCAGTTAGGATAACAGTAAAGTTATAATATCAACTTTAGTTATGCCAAATAATAACCACTTTTTCTATAATAATAACCCACATAATTGTCAAAACCTAAAGTCAAAATTTCATTTTTTTCCCCTTTCATGTAGAAAGTCCAGAAACAGTTTCCAAATAAATACAAAACTATTTGCATTCTTGTCTCTAATTAATGCAGTCAGCTTTGCCATCTCAACCAGTTCTGCAATCTTTTCAATCCATTCCTCCTTTATGGGAGCTCTTTTATATTAAATTTTATATTTTATATGAACAGTTTTATATTCTTTAACACCTTTCAATATTAATTTTACAATCTTGTGGTCTTGAGCTCCCTCTTATGTCAAAAGAATTTAGTCTATCAGACTTCTGCACTAACTTCAGCAACAAGTTAGTCTTGTGGCTACTGTTGAAATGCCACTTAAATACAACAATTCAAAGGCAGATCATCCAATCAAGTTCCGTCTTTATCATAAAGTATCATTGCCCCACAAAACTCATTTTATAAATCCCCCCCCCCAAAAAAAAGACCAGCAGAGGAAAAAAAGATCCTCTCAATTTATTAAAGAAAGTTCTACAGCCGTTAGTTTGCAATCAGTTTAACAGTCTAATGAAAAAAGAACAGCAAAAGTCCAAGCTTCTTTACTTCTGCATGAACCAGTCATTTCCTATTTTCTTTACCAACGTCACCAAAATGACGTTATTCAACAAAACCAGAAAAAGTACAGACACCCAAAATTTATGTTGATAATTGAGACATTTGCTAAGCGAATCACTGCAGTTGTTAAGTTAGTAACACAGTTGTTAAGTGAATCTCATATTTGTCCACTAGAAATCCAAGATCCCTCTCACAGTTACTGCTATTGAGCCAGGTTTCACCTAATCTGTACCAGTATATTTGATTTTTCTTGCCTAAGTTTAAAATGGTACTTTTCTGTACACTAAATTTCATTTTGTTGGAAAGGGCCCAGTGTTCAAGTCTGTGGAGATCCATCTGGACTTACCGTATCTTCTGGGGTGTTGGCTATTCCTGTCAGTGTAGTATTGCATGTAAATTTGATGAGTTCCCCTTCTATTCCCTCATCTAAATTGTTTATGAAGATGTTGAAGAGTAATGGACCTACAAGAGAAACTTTGGGTACCCCACTGCTTATTTCTTTCTATGCAGATAAAGTTCCATTAAGGATTATAATGTTGAATACTGTTTGCCAGCCAGTTACAAATCCATCTGGTGGTAACGCTGTCTATTCCACATTTTTTTTATTTTAAGCACCTATTGAGATTTTCCCAAGGACCTTGCATAGGCAGATGTGGATGTTTGATGGTGTTAGAGATAACATTGCGGGATATAACCTGTTTGAAATAAATCTGTCTTTTGCAGTTGATTCATTATTAATATGATTATCACTTGTTTTTTAAGCTAGATAAAAAGAAAAAAAAGATTCCCAATAATTAGACAAACATACCTTGAACAGTACTGTTGGAAAATAATAGAGCATGGCGCTATATGTAAAATCCCAAAATAAAGTAATAAAATAAAATAATAAAAACAGATGTGCGATAATGCTAAAATATTTTTTGTCTATCAAAAGCCACATTTCTCAGCGGTTGTGCTAGAAAAATGGATCTGTTATACTGTTTGCCATTTCTTGTTGCTACATTTTTTAATCTTGCTGTCTGTATAGCAAGATTATTTCACTATTTACAATTCAAAGGGAATATTCAGATGAATATTCATTTTAATTGGCATACACGTTATTTCTTGTAAAGGATATATATATTTCTAATTTCATTAAAAACACGAATCCTGGGTAGTGTATATATATATATATACACACACACACATATATATATATTAAAAGCCAACAATTTTCCTAGCTGGGAAAAAATGTATATGGAAAAATACATGCTTTATAAATAGTTTTCTAAAATACATGTATTTTGTGAATATTTTGAAGGTAATAAGGTGTCAAAAGGGGGAGGGGGATCTATAAGATGTCCATGTATCCCAGATTTTCAAATATGTATTATCCAAAATTAATACATTCATACAATAATTGTAATAAGGCAAATGTCTGATGTATCCTAAAAGAGAGATCTGTATTGATCATATGCAGAAATTAGGCTGGTAAATTTGGCCAAGAGCTAGGTAACATTTTATTATTAGATAGGTCAGTCATACAGGAAAAGAAACAGCAGTTTTACACAAACCATTCCCCCCCCCCCCCCCCGCAAGCTAACCCATCAAGCCAACCCATCTAAGGGGATTTACATCGTTACTAGACAGTCATGCCAATATAATCACCGCCAGGCAGGTCATAAGTCACAGGTGTGCTCTTACAGTTCAGTTACAACCAGTCTTTGTGCCATGTGTATGCAGGTCATAACATTTTAGCAAGCTGCTGATGGTAAGTAAACACAGGTCCCTAACGTTGTAATGAATTCTATCTATCTATCTATCTATCTATCTATCTATCTATCTATCTATCTATCTATCTATCTATCTATCTATCTATCTATCTATCTATCTATCTATATCTATCTATCTATCTATCTATCTATCTATCTTAGAATATAGTCTCTAGTATACAAAAGCATACTTATTAAATGAATAAAATCATATTTATAATAGAACCAGAGAATAGCCATGTTTATCCTATTCATCGACCCTTCAGGAAACTCACGTTGCTGGAATGCATGGCATGGCAAGGTACAGTGTGTGTGTGTGTGTGTGTGTGTGTGTGTGTGTGTGTGTGTCTGTCAGCAACAGATAACGGCTGGCACATCAAGTGGGTGTATGGAATGTAATATGCTTATGCTGCACTTTTCAAGAAATAACAGAGCAAGGTGTGGACGTACACGAGCTATCTGTAACATTTCTGATGTGAATTTAGACTTGGAATAAACAAATTGGATATAAAAGGAGAAATAAAATGTGATGGAAGCTTGAGACCTCCACGGGGAGCAGGGGACGCCCTGAAGTCTCATTCCCAGCACACTCTAACACAGCCTGGCCAACTGTTGTTGAGTGTTTGTAAGTATTGAATATACGTATTGCCTAGTATAGGGCACAATATTTGACAGCAACTTGAGTAGCCTAGTTGGCCAGTTGCTTATTAATTCTTTGTTTAGCCTAGTCAGGCAAAAAGTAATGTTGTTTAACCTAGTTGGGTAACTATGATATTGTAACAAACTGTAACAAACAAAGTGTAACAAACTATGTAAGATAACAAGTAACAAGTAACATGTATTAGTCAACTATGATTGAACACCTGGCTTGTTTTCTGTCTGAATAACACAAGAATAAAAGAACTATTACTAAACTTTATCTTGAGTGAGTTTGATTCATTCATTTTATAAGAATGTCCCTGTGACTCAAGCCCAAAGCTGGAAATCCACCGCCTGATGGCTGGTAACACAATCCCCAGTTGGATGGGCAGATGGTATACTGGAACAGAGTTGGAGATTGCAGCCCAGCGACAAAGGTTGGAGATATGGTCACGACGTCCATATTTCATGATTTTAAAGTATGGCCCAGGCCATGGGTAGGCAACCTTGGCTCTTTTATGACTTGTGGACTTCAACTCCCAGAATTCCTGAGTCAGCCATGCTGAGGGGAAAGGGAGAGGTTTCCATGCTGAGCCATGCTGGCTCAGGAATTCTGGGAGTTGAAGTCCACGAGTCATAAAAGAGCCAAGGTTGCCTAGCCCTGGCCTGGGCCTATCTCATCCGGTAGCCATGCTGTTTAAAATACCAATTTCCCCTCCCCCCGAGATTGAAAAAAAAACCCCCACTCAGCCTGAAAATAGACATATATATTCAAAAAAAGAATATTCAAAACACATGCTTTCTTTTGATTTCATAATACTGGAAATGGTAGTTTTGAGGGAAGGATACTTTGAAATAAAATATTTTGCAAATCCCTAAAGTCACATCATTAGAAAAATTCATCATTGCATAATGCCAACACATTATAACACGAATGCTTTCATGGAGAACAATAGTTTTTGTTTCCTTTGCATTATCATATTTCTCATTTTTTAAAGGTTCACATTTAATGAATGTAGAAAGGAGGTTAATGAAAAGAGGGTGACGGGTCTTATTTCCCTTTCTTCGCTCTCATAAAACCTGATCTTCCTTATCATTCTACATAGGCTTGGCTGAATTAAGCTGCCACAAGATGTTTTCATTGCTGTTTCCCAACATTTGTAAAGGAAGTTCTACAAAATATGGGTGAGAAACACTGTTCATTCCTCTCACAAAGAAGAGTTGCCTGATATTTTCAAATTTCTTTAAAAATATAAAAAATATCTTCTTCTGCTACCTTTCGTCAGCTAATATTTAATATATTGCAAATTTTAAGGAGTCTTGAACCACATTTTCTTTGCTTCTAAAGGTGTTCTTTCTTTACACAGCACTTAAGAGGTAGAGAAGTCTGTGGGGACAGAGGCAGAAGAAACAAGTGACAGAATATATACAATAATACACAGTACAAAGCAGTGATTCACGTATAGTACTTGCAACTAGTGTGAGAACACAATTATAAAAGGCCAGGGTTTGGATCATGAAGATGCAACACATATCATCAGTAGTAATTTGTATGGTTACCTATGATTTTAGTAGAAGTTAGCCTGGCATTATCCCAGTTCTTATTCAATTGATTCATTTTGAAAATTATTTTAAAGGAAAAGAGAAGTTTAGGGAAAATCTCATGGTTTGAATATCTAACTCATACACATAAGTGCACATACATATACATATGTATATATTCATATGCATACATACATATGTACACATATGTATGTATGTATGTGTATGTATATGTATATATGTATACAGTGGCGTAGCGTGGGTTGTCAGCACCCGGGGCAAGGCAAGTAATTTGCGCCCCCCCCTCCACAGTGGGCGGCGACCCGGCGGCTCGGATCGGATTCGCACAGGCAGGGGCAGAGAGCTGCGAGTGCGAGCGCGCCCCCCCAGATGTTGCGCCCGTGCGGCCGGCCCCCCCTGCAACCCCCACGCTACGCCTCTTTATGTATATATACACATACTCTGTTGTTGTTAGTTGCAAAGTCGTAACTGATCCATCGCGACCCCATGGACAATGTTCCTCCAGGCCTTCCTGTCCTCTACCATCTTCTGGAGTCCATTTAAGCTCACGCCTGCTGCTTCAGTGACTCCATCCAGCCACCTCATTCTCTGTCGTCCCCTTCTTCTATTGCCCTCAATCTTTCCCAGCATTAGGCTCTTCTCCAGGGAGTCCTTCCTTCTCATTAGGTGGCCAAAGTACTTGAGTTTCAACTTCAGGATCTGGCCTTCTAAAGAGCAGTCAGGGTTGATCTCCTCTAGGACTGACCGGTTTGATCGCCTTGCAGTCCAGGGGACTCACAGGAGTCTTCTCCAGCACCATAGTTCAAAGGCCTCAATTCTTTGGCGCTCAGCCTTTCTTATATGTACATATATATTACACACACACATACACACACAAACACACACACACACAATTATATCAATGGTGGGATTCAAATATGTAAACAACCGGTTCTCTGTGTGGATGCCACTTCCAGAAGTTCATTCTGGCCTGGGCAACAAAATATTAGCTACCGGTTCTGCCGAAGTGGTGCAAACCGGCTGAATCCCACCACTGACTTATATATATAATAGACCATTTAGAATATATAACAGAAAAAAGAGTCTTGAGAGTTAACAAGGTTGATACTATAGGTACTCCTTGACTTATGACCACAATTGAGCCCAAATTTTCTGGCATTAAGTGAGACATTTATTAAGTGCGTTTTGCCCCATTTTACGACTTTTCTTGCCACAATTGTTAAGTGACTCTCACTGCACCTGATAAGTTAGTAACCTGGTTGTTAAGTGAATCTGGCTTTCCCATTGACTTTGCTTGTCAAAAGGTTGCAAAAGATGGTCAGATGACCCTGAGACACAGCAAAGGTCATAAATATGAACCAGTTACCAGGCATATGAATACCGATCACATGATCGTGGAGATGCCACAAAGATTGTAACTATTCAAAACTGTCATGCCACATTTTTCATTGCTGTTGTAATTTTGAATGGTCACTAAACAAACTGTTGTAAGTCGAGGACAACTGTACATGGCATAAAGCTATTACAGAATCTGGTTGTTCTGCTTCAAATACTAGAAATCTCCTTCTTGAAGATAACAAATAAAACCAGTCATGAAGAAGATATGTAGCATCTCAAACAATACTGCAGACCCTGGTCAAGCAGCACTTATATGCTATGTCCTGGATAAAAGGAAGTAAATGTGTTCCTGAATCAAGGTATGGAGTGATTAAGGTATGTGTGTAGATATCTGTTCCTCAGTATACAATCCTCTTTCCTATGACCTGCAGCCTTCTAAAGTTCCCATGCTTTAATTATATTCCAAGAGAGGACTTCATGAGAGCCCTTCATCCTGGGCTTTGGCAAGGGAGAGGGAGACTCCTCACTTCATCACACTTGCCATCTTTTAAGTTTTTTTCTCTAAAACAAATATTGTAATATCTTTGATTATTGTGAGTCATTTGAGAGTAGGGCAGCATACAAGTTTAGCAAATTTGAGAAACCATTTAACTAACTTCTCTGCCCAGAAATCTAATGGAAACCTTTAAAACAAAAATGTGTACTAGATAAGATAAAATAACCTTTATTGTCATTTTTTTACTGTGGGCATAACGGCACACATCAAAAACGAAATTTAGTTGCCCGCTCTCAAAGTGAAACACATACATGGCACACACCTAAACATACTATGTACAACATATCTATAGACCCACACCCCTACATATACATAACAAATAAATATTAAATACTGTCCATCTTGAATATATAATGGAAGGAGGAAGCTTGAGAGTTCACAAGGTTAATGCTGTGTGGAATGAAACTATGGCTGAATCTGGATGTTCTGCTACGGATACCATGAAGCCTCCTCCCAGAAAGTAATAAGGAAAACAGGTTGTGGAGAGGATGTGTAGTGTCCCAGATGATCTTACGAACCCTGCTCAAGCAACGCTTCTGTGCTATGTCCTGGATGGGAGGGAGCTGAGAATGATCTTTTCAGCCATCCTCACCGCTCTCTGCACCGCCTTCCTGTCTGAAGCAGTGATGCTTCCAAACCAGACTGTGATGCTGTATGACAGGATGCTCTTGATTGTCCCCCTGTAGAAAGTGGTCAGGACAGGGGAAGGAAGATATGCTTTTCTCATATGACGAAGAAAATGCAGGCGCTGCTGTGCCCGCTTCACCAGTTTCTCACTGTTGAGCGACCAAGCCAGCCTACTCGTTAGCTGCACACCCAGGAATGTAATGCTGGTAACCATCTCCACAGGTGAATCATTAATAAACAGAGGAGTGTGGCTGTGCCTGCCTTTTCTGAAATCGACAATGATCTCTTTGGTTTTTCCGGTATTTAAAACTAGGCTGTTTTCCTTACACCAGTTCACCAACCCTTCAAACTCCTTGCGGTAAGCTTCCACCTTGTCATCCTGAATAAGGCCCACTACTGTTGTATCATCTGCGAACTTCACAATATGGTTGGTGGCAAACTTAGCACAACAGTCATGGATCAATAGAGTGAAAAGCAGCGGACTTAAGACACAGCCTTGAGGAGAACCTGTGCTCAAGAAAATGGTATTAGAGGTATTTGTTCCAACTTGCACATATTGGGGCCTGTTGGTAAGAAAATCAAGAATTCAGTTGCACAAAGGAGTGTTTAAGCCTAGAAGGCCCAGTTTGTCTACTAGATGCTGGGGAATGATTGTGTTAAACGCCGAACTGAAGTCGACAAACAACAAATGCACGTGAGTATTTCTTTCCTCTAAGTGCTTCAAGCTCAGATGGAGAACGGAAGAAATAGCATCCTCCGTAGAGCGATTTGGTCGGTAGGCAAACTGAAGCAGGTCAAATGCTGGCGGGAGGCTAGATACAATAATGTCCTTTATCAGCTTCTCAAAGCACTTCATAATGGTGGATGTCAGTGCAACCGGACAGTAATCATTGAGGCCTGTAATTGTGGACTTTTTTTGGCACTGGCAAGATGATGGTCATCTTAAAACTACTTACTACTCTAATTTAATGCTGCTAACTACCTCTATACATTGTTCTTAGGTAAATTACATTCAATATTCACTCCTAATTGACCTTCTTGCCTCATGTACATGCTAGGAGGGTACATGCTTTGAAACCGATACAAAATAATGCTATGACACCAGAAAAAAAATGAAAAAAATGTTGTTTTAAGAAATCCATTCATTACATTCAAGATTAAGACTCAAATAGAAACCTGAACAAAAAATCAGGCTACTCTAATGCTAAGAACTGCTGAATTAATAATAGGAAGTCCAAAGCTCTTTTGAAGGTGCACATTTCTGATTTTAGAAATTCTCTAAAATTGAAGAATTTGTGGAGTTAATAATGCTTAAATAAAAAAATACTTGGGGCACCTGAATAGTAAATGAATATGTTAGTTTAAGATTAAATATCTGCAAAATTAAGAAAGCATGATACAGGATCTTTGGGATAGATAATGACTTTGTAAAATTTTATTAATGAAATTTATATAGAGTGATATATTCAATGAAAATTTGTCTTAGAAATGTTTTAATGAGCTTATAACAATATAAATAGATAGAGAATGTTAGTTTATTTTTAATTATATAACCTGGATGAAATGTTATATTAGTGAATGAATTGGTTTTAGAAAGATATTGACTTGATTATATTTTTTTAAATAAATGGAGAGTTCTTTAAGTTTAAATGTGTGAAGAAATATAGATTTTTATAGATTGAAAATTTTTTTATTGATTAATGTAGTTTATGGTTAGACATAGTAATGAATGAATTTATCTGAAAATGTATCAATTTGATTATAATATTCTATATAGTTAGAGAGGGAAATTTTTAAGAAATATTGTGTATATATTTACTATGTTATTGTTTGTTTGTTTTTTAAAAAAATTGATCACCATGTTTCCACATGGGTTCTTAAGAAATTCTTAAGAAATTCTTAAGAAATTCTCTAAAATCATTTGCTCATTGATTGTGGCAAATGTGGGTTCTAATCACTGGGACCCCTCCTTTATGATAAGGATAGAGTTGTTCTCAACTAGGTCACTGAATATCCATGCTAATGTATTTGCCGGAACTAACTTCAGTTATGGCTAACCACTTTTTTAAACATGCTCACCTATAATTGCTAAGGCAGCTTGGATTAATTTGAAAATTATGAGCTAAATATTTAAGTTAAATAGTACAAATTTTGTTTTATTTGAAGCTCTGTTAGATCTAGGCACTGGAAATGGATCTTCTCATATGGTGAGCAATTTGGTCACTAGAGAATCAGACTCTGAACAAAGTAATTAACCCAGAGTTCAGCAGTGATCTGTAAGATGGTATCCTCAAGGAGCTATAAGAAAAAAAAGGAAGGGATATATTTTATTAATGAAAGATTAAAAAAAGAATTTGAAGGGGTGTCATGCATGGGAAATTGGAAACAATAATCTTATTTTGTACAGGGCCCTAATTACCCTTAAATAACTGATATGGGGATTATTTCATTTAGGAGTTTTGAAGTTAATTATAGAAATTTCCTACAAATACTAAGGAAGAGCAGATTTGAGAGTAATATTCATTTACAAGCAATCATAGAAGTTTAATTCTCAGTAGCAGAAGACACCAAGATTGGAACAATTTCGTTCTAATATGTCCCAAAGGCATGCCCTTTATTCTGTGCTAACAATACCATGGGAATTCTCTCTCTCTCTCTCTCTCTCTCTCTCTCTCTCTCTCTTTCTCTCCTCCTCCTCCTCCTCCTCCTCCTCTGTTTTTCTTAATCCTAATTTTCTGTCAGTAGCTTGAATTTTATGGGAGTTCCTATTATATTCTCTCAAGTTTCCAAATACATCTATCTGTTGAAAGCGTCTGGAGATACCATTCTATCAACTTTTGTGAAATGCTGGCAGGATTTTATATTACATAGGCTTGTGAAAGAAATAATCTCAAGATAAGACACTAAATAGTTTTCCTTTTATCTAAAGAACTTCTCCCATAAAGCAGAAATAGCCTACGCCTAACAGAACTGCAAAAGCCTGAATAAAAACTCTGAAAATAATTTCAGTATGTCACCAATGAAAGATGTGAAACAAATTTGCAGTGCAATAAGGGAAACTGCTTCCTCTTAAATACATCAAATATCAGATGTGATATGACTGAAATGACCTCTCTACTTTTGTAGAGATCAACGCACTCTCCAAAATGAGTGGAAACAATGAGGTATTTCTAAATAAAATGAATAAACAATCACAGAGACTCAATGAAGTCTATGCAGTAGGAATATTTCATGGTCCAGCACTTTGTATTACATTTACTATGTGTGTTCTACATGCAAAATATTAGGAAATTTATGTATTTTGCTATATAAAGCATGATAAACAGCCTATCACCAAGTTATTGCTTATCAGAAGCAACATGTCTCACAATCTTTTTGCTTGAAAGAGCTAGATCCTCCTAAAGTAAGCAGCCATGCTAATTTTACAATTATTAATTGATTGATCAAAGGTTTCCTTTTATAAATAGCCATTACCTAAAAAGGTGAGTGTAGCTCCTGAGTTGGATTATCTGTATGTTTATTCTTCCCTTGTAATTCAAATCATTCATTCCATGCACACTGGACTCTTCAGTTTCTAAAAGTCCTAGGATAAGTATCTAGAGCTACATACTATTTCATAGAGAGTGCCAGTGGGCTTATAAGTAAAATAAATAGTTTCAAAATTTATATATTGACTTAAAATAAGTTCCTATTGTTCAAAATTAATAAGGTATAAACAGAAAAAGAGCTGCTCTCTATACTATGAGCATGGTGATAATGATTGCCTTATCTTCCAGATATTGCAATAGTTGTGTGATGTGTCTGAGCCAGAAATTGAGGATTCCTTCATGAATTATGAAATCCACTAAATCCAGGAACAGTATAGCATCAATATAAATAGGTAATTTGCTCCAAATAGCAGCTATAACCTAAAGAAAAGATGTAAGAGGAGTAATTCTAATGAGTAAATAATATCACTGAAGTAATAAAGTATTAATTCAATACTAGTTTGGGACAAAATAATATCTGCCCAATAAGATCATGGAACAGGTTAGCTGTTGAATCATCTTTTAAATCCATACAGATATTTTCTGTAAAAAAATATCTCATTTATCAGAGACTCTATTAATTTATTTTTACTCACCAACAGTTTAATTAAAAGACATTGTAGGTAGTGAAGAGAATCTTATCCAGGACATGTAGCTCTAAAGTTTGGAAGCCCTATGAACAGTATGCATAGTGCATCTTAATGCAACGTCTACAATCACATAAAACCAATTATCTCCTACCATCTCATTCCCCAGCATTGACACTCTTCCTTCAAACCATTCTTTCTTTTTTTGTGAGAATAGAATTGCTTTCACTGAAAGCTGTGTTATCCTAGCATGCAACTAATCCAAAATATCAGCTGAAACTTCAAGAGCTCATGGTTCTCGTTCATAAAAGACATCAGCTTGCAATCTGGCCCTTGAATAGTGGAAGGAGGTAATATTGTCACCTGCAGAATGACAGAGAGAAAGAGACAGATAAGGATGCTTCTTTGTACTGATCGATACTGCCTTATATTGTAGGAGTGGAGCAAGCTGTCCTAATACTTGGTTTGCCTTACTACATTGTATGTTAATCTCTTTCTCCATTTTACCATCTCCAGTGAATGTTGTTCCTAGATATTTAACTTTGATACTTGTTTTATTCTTGTTCCTTTTAATATTATTTTAGGGTATGACTTTTTCTTCCAATTGCCATTACTTCTGTTTTCTCTTTGCTGACTCTCATATTGTTTGTCTTGTATTCTTGCTTCATAAGACGATGTTGCAGTTTCTTAACTGTACTTGCTATCAATGCCTGATCATCTGCAAAGAGTAGTTAGTTGATATTATTTCCACTCTTGGCTTTGGGTTTTTTTGCTCAAGCTTGTGCTGTCAGTGTAGGTGATAAAGTAATAGTGGCGATAGTACACATCCTTATTTTACTCCGGATATTACTGTGAATGGTTCCAATGTTCCTTGTTTTGTTCTGATTACACTTTTCAAGTCATTATATAAGGTTTTGCATTCTGTAATGAGATGTTCACTTACTCTATATTGGGTCAAGATTTGCCACAATAATTTCGTTATCAACTTTATCAAATGCTTTCTCTTGATCTACAAATGTGACAAAGGGATTCTTATTGTATTCCATATTCTTTTCTATTAGCTGTTTAAGCATAAAAATTGTAACTGTGCAGCTTCTATTTCTTCTAAAACCCATCTGCTTTTCTGCTAGTTCTGGTTCTATAAATGGTTTCCATCTCGTTTCAATTATCTTGGCATACATTTTCCCTACATAGTTCAAAGTGAGATGACTTGATACTGTGTGCATTCTGGTTTGCTCCCTTTGTTTATTATTGCTTGTTGCCAATCAGTAGGTGCAATTAATTGTGTCCATGTTGCATTAAAGATTCTATGTAGTCATCTGATGCTGCTTTCTCCTGCTGCTTTAATTATTTCTATTGGTAGTCCATCTATTGCTGATGCTTTGTATTTGGGTGACTTTTTAACCACTCTTCCTGAATCAGTATTTATAGTTCAAGTACTGTTATTTTCTGGTCTTGTGTTGATTCTTTGTAATACTCTCCTAGGAGATTTTTGAATTGTTCTCTCCACCTTTCTATTATTGCTAATGATTCAATTTGTTGTTGTTGTTAATTATGAAGTCGTGTCCGACCCATTGCGACCCCATGGACAACGCTCCTCCAGGCCTTCCTGTCCTCTACCATCTTCTGGAGTCCATTTAAGCTCACACCTACTGCTTCAGTGACTCCATCCAGCCACCTCATTCTCTGTCGTCCCCTTCTTCTATTGCACTCAATCTTTCAAAGCATTAGGCTCTTCTCCAGGGAGTCCCTCCTTCTCATTAGGTGGCCAAAGTACTTGAGTTTCAACTTCAGGATCTGGCCTTCTAAAGAGCAGTCAGGGTTGATCTCCTCTAGGACTGACCGGTTTGATTGCCTTGCAGTCCAGGGGACTCGCAGGAGTCTTCTCCAGCACCAGAGTTCAAAGGCCTCAATTCTTTTGCGCTCAGCCTTTCTTATAGTCCAACTTTCACAGCCATACATTGCAACTGGGAAAACCATTCCACTCTTGCCATTGATTATTTTTGTGGGATTGTAATTCTTTTTCTGTATTCTTTTGACTATCTTGAAAAACATTCTGCAGTCTAATTTCTCATCATCTGCTAATGATTTTCCAAAGCATTCCGAAGATTCAAGTTTTGCTTTCTTGATTTGATCTCTATTGTGATTTGTAGCTTATAGTCTTCTTCTTTCCCTGATTTTATCCAATTATTGTATAACTCTTTTTTCACTTTTTTACTGCTTCTTTAACCTCTTCACACCATCATGCAGTGTTTGATCCCATTCCATCGTTTTCTTTTTCCACTTATTCTTCTTTTGCATAGTGTACTTATACCTTTGTAGTTTCCAGTATTATTTTTAAATGAATTGGTTTTTAATAACTAAGTTTGCAATGCAAATGTGGCCACAAACAGTATGATTTAATTTATAAAGTCATAATGTGGTTTATTTGGCTTTGGTTTATGAACTGTATGAACCACATTATAGTGGCCTCAACACATTATGTGAAACCAAGCCATTATGGTTTATGTAATAAATCACGTAATGAACTATGATTTTGCATGGGTGAATTTGAGAACGAAATCTCAATTTTGATTTCATTTGATTTGGACTCAGTATTGGTCTCTTTCAGATGATGGTATACTAAGTGATTCCAACATAGCTCAGTGCTATCACATGGACACTTAACTGCATACATGGCATTTGGTTGAAAAAAGTTACCATACATCATGAAGGAAAAGACAAAATCTGTTATTTTATAACAACTATAATTTCCTGTTTTGGATGAACTTGGGAACATGTTGATTGGTCAAACATAAAATCATAATTCTATCTTAATTTAATTGTAATCAAAGAATGCTTTAACTAGCATTTTCATTCTTTTCAATCAATGAGTGACTTCACAAAAGCTTATACAATATGCAGAGTCCACAGTATTTTTTAAGGTTCTTGTTATGCCTTTATAAATTTCTGTATTTATTTTTTTATAAATAAAATAAATTAACATTTAAGGATCAGTGACCTTCAGTGGCGGGAACTTGAGCTTGCATTTAAACAATTAAATTTTAATAAATCTTTAATAAATAAAGATGGTTGTTTCCCATGTCATGTTCTAACTGGAAGCCGTTTTTTTTTAATTTATCTTTCTTTCAATATGAATTGTTTAAATGCAAGTTCAAGTTCTGCCACTGAAAGTCACTGAACCTTAAATGTTTTTCATATCAGACTCAAGCCATGTAGCAAAATGGAATTTTTTTTCCACTGGGTTTTAACTAAAGTTTATTAAGGTGAATATTGCAAAATGAAAATTACACTCCTGTTCAGCCACCACGTCCCTGCATAGAATTTAATGTACAAATGGCTACCAGCCACTCTTTTCTTTAAGTCTCACTGGGGATATCATTGAAAAACCAGTCCCCTTGAGAAATGTGCTATATACACGGAGTACTTTTATGTAGTGTTGTTGTTGTTAGTTGCGAAGTCATGTCCGACCCATCGCGACCCCATGGACAATGTTCCTCCAGGTCTTCCTGTCCTCTACCATCTTCTGGAGTCCATTTAAGCTCACGCCTACTGCTTCAGTGACTCCATCCAGCCACCTCATTCTCTGTCTTCCCCTTCTTCTATTGCCCTCGATCTTTCCCAGCATTAGGCCCTTCTCCAGTGAGTCCTTCCCTCTCATTAGGTGGCCAAAGTATTTGAGTATATGCTAACATTTCCACGTGAACTAGAAGTTTGAAAATGCTGGAGGTGAAGCATTACGTTGCAGATGCATTGCAGCCAATAACAATTCAATGTTTCTAATAATATAAAGGTAAAGGTTTGTTTCCGACTGTAGGAGACAATGCTGATCTCCATTTCTTAGCCGAGGGAGTCAACATTATCCAAAGACTCTTTCCATGATCATGTGGCCAACATGAGGCACACAGAAACTACTTCCCACTGAAGTAGTACCTATTTATCTACGGTACTTGCATTTGTGTGCTTTGAAACGTCTAGGTGGGCAGAAGCTGAGAAAAGTAACAGGAGCTCACCCAGTTCTGTGGTGCTTGGGTCTCAAACCCAGACTGTCAGCTTACCAGCTGACACGTGCAGCGTATTCAACCACTGAGCCATTGTACTCCCATTCTAATATAGCATGACTTAAAAACAGCAAGGATTCTTCACCCCTGCTCCTTATATTGAATTGTACATGAGAAAATATAGTTTGAAAGGGCTATAGGTTTTGCAGTGTCACTATTTGTTCTGCCTATTGATCTCTAAACTGAAGAATTAGAAAAGGAAGCCAATCCATATGAAAATATGCATTGTAGAAAGCATTTATACCTGTGACAGATTCAAATACTAATACTAATTTTAAAAGAATACTACCGGTAATAAGTCACATTTAAAAAAAAATTGGGTGCCAATCTAAATACATATTACATATTACACATTAAAGTGCTAGTTCAAGAAATACATATTACACATTAAATTGCTAGTTCAAATTGATCACAAATGATACTGCTTGTAATTGAATCAACTAATATTCTTATTTATGATCAGTTCTTTTTAAACTACTAATTTTAAAAGTTGCAGTGATTAAGCAAAGAACTGTCCAGGGTTAAGCCTTAATTTCATATCCCAAACCTTCTATTCTCAATTTTTGATGCACCATACCAAATAATTAAAGTGATAAATTCCCGATTGATTCTTAGATTAAAGATTTATAGGTTATTCAAAAGCCATCTGTTTCATGACTGATTTTTTCTTAATGAAACAAGATGCCTAACCTGCAGATAAAATAGCTTTCTTTAAAGGTTACCCCAACTCATATAAATCCAATTTTAACTGAAGCACAACATAAGGTATACTAATATTTCATCTGTCTGCATGTATCAGGAGGAGGGGACGAAGTGGAAAAGCTGTACTAAACCAATTGTTAGATTATTGAGAATGATGACAAAGAAATCCAGGTACTATAGTTTCTGAGCCATCTAGAATATAGTTCCTGGAAAGTTGAACAACATCTAGAGATATTTATTGATTTTCAAAGTCTTACAAACTTAATTTTATCTGGATACTTTTAACCAAAACTCTAAAGTAAACTCAAAGGGCAGGTTTGTTGGACCACTAGGTCTTTTCCACCTTCAGTTTTCTATGTTTCTATATTTCTACCAGCTGAGACCAATTATCTATAGCAGTAGATCTCTTTTAGGTCAGTTTGCCCTTCACAGAATATTAATTTGAGAATATGGAATCTTTCCATAGGAAAAGGAAGTAGAGTATAGAATTCTTTAAAACAATAGAAAACAACTTTTCTAAAGAGTACATCCTAATTTAGTACAACCAAGAAGCAGAACTGAGAACAGATCATGCAGGATGCTTGTAATCAATAACTTAAAATATTTGGTGCTTGCTGTAATTAAGAAATAATTACATCCTTCCTACTTATGCTCTACTTTTATTTTGTTTAATCTTTAATCTGTCAGGAAGAATACTTTGCATGTACTATTCTCTCATTTGTCATGTACAACCCTCTTTTTCTCCAATAACTTAAAGAAATCTCTCATCTGTACTCTAATTACTGCAGCATGGGAAAAGGTCCACCACGTAATTCTTTTTGCATGTAATCTACCACTTAAGAAATATAAGCTGGGTGCTTTCAGCCTGGTTACTGTACTTACAGATCTCAGAATTATTACAGATGATTATCATTAAATCTATGTTGTTGAAAAAGCATGTACATGTTTAACATGTCAGCTCAACAGCATGCTATAAATTGTTATAGCATCACATTACAAAAGGCAAAAGTTATGCAAATATGACCCTCCATCCCATTTTATTGGCAGTCATAGATGTTTTCATTGCATACAGAATTCTAACTGCAGACAATGGAAAACAACCCATTCTACAAAAGAATCCACTGCCCTATAATTTTAATTTCTTTACATGAGTCAGAATTTATAGTATCCAGTATATCATAACATAAAGTTTAGTATACAGAGCATTGATTTCAAAATAATCAACCAATACAAAAAAATAAGATTAATCCTTCTGAAAAATATATATTGAGCAACATAAGCCTATAATAGCTAGGTCCCTACAAAGGCCAGCCAAAGTGCTATGACTTTAGCTCTACTAAATTAAAATATTTTAACTGATATAAAAACAACAAAAAATGGCCTAGTTAGAACAGTGATTTTACTTTAAATTAGTACATTGAACACAACAGAATTGTCTTTTCATTTACATAAACCTCACAATATAGCAGTTTTGCTTTCAAAAATAGATATTTAAGCAACATCATCATATCCTAAGAGACTTTCTGGCAGACCTTACCTTAACATTGGCTTTTATTCTTGTTTCCTCTTTTCCAACAAAGATGTCATCAATGTTTACAAGTATATATCTATCCAGGGACAATGGAAGTCTCTTTCCAGTCAAAAATGAGACAGCATCTATAAAGATGAGCTTGTGCAGCTAGAAGTTCAAATTGTTACCAAAAAGAACACACTGAATTCCATAATGAAGACGCAAGTCATGAATAACTGTTGCATATAGAACATTTTTAATTGCAGGTGGAGGGGGGTTTTCAAGTACTCTTATTTTTGAAAATATAACAGGTTGGTAATAGAAATTATTTATATAGAAAACTGTCCAGTTACTTCCAGACAAAAGCCTTTTATCAAGCTTGGATGGTTTTGTTAGATGGAGCAGAGAATGAGGATTAATGCCTACATTGCCATGAATCTGGAAAGGAACACCTTTTAATTGAAAAGTCTGCAAAGTATTATCATTAGTTTTTTGAAACCCAATCATTCCTACACTGAATTCCTTACAGTATTTATCTAGAAGGCTCCAATTCCAGGAATCCGTATTCGCATATTTAGAAATATTTTCATATTTTTATCTATATGTACAAGAATGTCACCTTTCCCAGAAGCAATCTCTATATGATATTGGAACCTACTGGATTCTAATATCATGACTATATCCTGACCAAATACAGAATACTGACTTTCCACAAATACAAGCACAAACAGGGTCAGTCCTTAACTGGGCTTAATCATCTTCACTGGGCTTAATCATCTTCCATGGAGATAGCAGCACTGGAAGATCTCCATATTCAACATATGAAGAAATTTCAGAAACTTCATTTTCTTGCTTGTAGCCATTGTACAATGTGCTGAAATAACAATGCTCACCATACACAACACAGGTAGCAATATTACTGTTTTATTGAAAATGTCTATGAAGTTTCACAATAAAAGTCATGTTGTAAATCATGCCTAAATGCTTTCCAGTTGTGAGTGCATTGAGATTATAACGAATTTCAGAACATTGCAGCATGTATCTCTGTCTTCAGTATAATTCAGAGTCAATATATTCTGGAAGGGAAAAAGAGAGAGTTAAGAGATTTTTTTTTCACTCTTAACCAATTGATCATTATAAACTCAAATTGAAAATTTACCTAATAAAACAATGGAATTAAAATGGTCTTTGGCCCAAAAATATTCCATAAAACAGCCTTCTCCAACCTGATTCTTCCCAGACATACTGGATCAATTCCCATCATCTGCTATCTATATGGCATTTGATTATCATTAGATGCAAGTAATTAACAGATTTTTTTTGTACTGTAAGTTATTTTTTGGCACAATAAAATATTTTCCTTAATCACAAAGTCATTTAAATCCTGCAATTCATTATTATCCAATATAATAAAAGGATATAGAATTAATATTTATATGTATTTAAAGTAATTATTAAAACAAAATATATATTTTATATCAGGTAAAAATAAGATATATCGAGTTTGGAATTCATTAGCCTCTGAGACAGTGATGCAAGAAACAAAATCACCCAAGATTGGTGACTTTCTTTTTCTAAATCAGGAGACTTCTTGGAAACTCGTACAAAAGTTCAGGCACTTTTCTAATCCTGAAATTTAGGCTTTCTAAAAAATATTCACTTCGATAGCTGGCAAAATGACAATGATGATGAACAGCCAGAATTCCCAAGCTTCAGATCATCCAGAAAGGAGTCAAGGACAACTCACCGCTGCCAACTTGCTGCAGAACAACTTGACACAGCCAACTGGCCGCAGGGACAACTCGCCGCAGGAGCCAGATGGGTGGGCGAGTGAGTGGGTGGGCAGAGCACATGGGGTGCGGTGGCAGCAAGTTGGCAGCAGCAAGCTGGCCACGGTGAGTTGGCCACAGCGAGGTATCCCATTTTGTCCAGAAAAGAAGTTCTTCTCATTCTCCCATCAAATTTACTGATAGGGAAAGATATTATTTCAAAATCCAGAGATTCTCAGCACTCCTGGAGAATGTACAGGATCAGTATTTTTGAGAGTTTCCAATCAGAAAGGGGTGGCACGTTCCAGATTTCAACTATTAAACAGTCCCACCTTGCAGGATCCAGGATGTAACTTTTATTTGATGTGCCAGCTCTCTGGGACAGCTTTTTTCCAATATCCATAGAGCTGCAACCATGTTGAATCTGAATCTGGATCTCCCATAGACACTGGAGCAGGATGTTGTGAGGGCCACCAGTAAATGTCAATATGTGTTTTGTGAGTTATTGTGCTTCACATTAAAGGTATTAGATGTATCATTGCTGGTTGGATTTTTATTAGCAAAGTATTTTTCACTTCTTTTGAGTATGGTTAGCTTCTCAGGGTAGAGAGGTGAGTGGCAGCCACGTAAAAGGAATAAATAAAAATTAAATGTTTCAAATAAACATGACAAACTTCACTGTATTTTCTGTCATGGTATTAAAACCCATCTAACCAACACTGAATATGAATAGCATTTTTTAAGGAAACCAACACCATGTATGGCAGTAAAATTTAGCAACTGAAAAAGACATTTCCAAATTAATATTTTAACATTATAAACAGTATATTACAAAATAAATGTAGTAGTTATAAGGATGATAATTGATGCACTATGGCTTAATATATGAATGTGAAATACATTTAATAAAAACAAATAGAAGAACAAGAACATTATTGTTTAAACAAACATTAAGGTATAAGCAAAATTAAAAATCAGTACTGCTGATTTTAATGGGAGAAATAATAAAGGCTCTACTTAATCCTTGTGCAGAAAATAATCAGGCTTGACTGATCTTAACTTCAGCCTGATTGGAACCTCTTTTTTGATCAGATACAACTATAATGTATTGTGTGGTATAAGATTAAAGAAGGGCACATTCTAACATTTTTTTAATTAAATGTATTTAGATTTTATTTGCCTGAAACACAATTACAGAGTGGTCATATTAGTGTGTACGTGTGTGTGTTTACATTTTTAAAAAAATCGATAAGGCCATATTTGATAATTTTCCAGCATATCTGAATCCAGCATGTAAGAATTACATAGCACAGACCTTTTCTTTTGGACCTGATACTACTCCCCAAATACGTTATACTCCATGCCTGAGAAATGTTTATGCAGGATTCCTTTCAAGGAATACCTACTTCACTAGGGGATATTAGCTCCATATCTTAAGATCTTCCATCTAGGAGAAGATATTTCTCCAAATATCAACTTATGAGATTGTTTAACCATGCCCAAACAAACCAAAGTCTGTGGATATTTGCAGTTTTGTTGCCGTTTTGATTCACTAACATACCACTCTAGAGCTGGCTAAAATATAAATAATTAAGAAAAGTGGTACTTAACCTACATTTTGTGTCTTCCTGCACAAAATATTCTGAAATCGTAGTAATGTTTTAAAAAATGACATATTTCACAGTGTTAAACATTTCAGTCCTACATATCTGCATGCTGTCCCAGCAAAATTTGGCCTTAGTCTCCCTTAGATCCAAGGAACTCCCACTGAGCTTATTGGAACATGCTTAACAGGATTGCAACTATGAAGCTGCAAACTGTTTCGGCTAGACCAGGAACATCAAACTGCCAGCCTGCGGGCCGGTTGCATCATATGGAGGCCGCGCCCACCTCAGCTTGGGCAATGCAAAAAAAGTCATGATACATCGCGACACGTCACGTGATGTGGCAAGTTTGATACCCGTGAGCTAGACTGAAATATTTTAACTATGGATGAAATTGCTAGAAACACTTAACTCACTTGCCTTAATGTGAAGAACAAAGTGAGAGGTCCATGTGTATTTTTCACTCAAAGTAGTAAGAGAGTATTTATTTTAAAAAGTAAAATAAAATCAGACTGGAAGCCCCCAAACTCCCATATTTAGGCAGGCTGTATTATACTTTGTTTTAAAGTTACTATTTCTTTCTCAATCAATCGACTTTGTAATGAATTGACTGCAATGACTGTAGGTTCTAGTCCTGCCTTAGGCTTGGCTTGGTGATTTTGGGCCAGTCACTCTCTCTCTGCTCAACCCACCTGATAGTATTGTTGTTGTAAGGAAAATAGGAGAAGGGAGCAGTATTAGGTGTAACTTATTTATAAACATAATAATGTGGGAAGTCAGCCCCCCCAGAGAAGGAAATATTAAAAGGGCAGAAAAATATATTTCCTCAAAAGGATTTTAAAAGCAGAAACCAACCCTGCCCCCAAGTCTCTCTGTCCCAAGCAGAAGCCAGCTCTGTACAAATGAAGATGTAAACCATCAGAAAGGCCCCAGCTAGATCAAGAAGACAAAGACACCTAAAATCTACATACCCCATCCAAACTCTTAAGAGTCATTAGCCCCACCAGCACCAGGGAAGCAGGATATGACATTTGGGACATAATAGAATTAACCTACCACCACCATGAATACCAGAAAGGCACACCCAGACTCAGGTGAGAATATATGACACAGGAAATACAAAGCCTAAAACAGGAACAGGAAACTACTCCAAACAAAAGGCTCCAGAGGGTATAAAAACCTACTCCCCACATGTGCTTGCCCCTTTTTTTCTCTCCTCTTTCCTGCCAGAACCACCTTTCTGTCTGGCTCTTCAATAAACTGCAACTTTCTTTTTAAAGCTGTCACCATGTTGTTTATCCCCGGCTTGGATGAATCATGATGAAGACTTTTTTTTTAACAATAAAGGCAGGATTAAAAATGTAAAATAAATTCAGAATAGCATTCAGATATTAACATCATTAAAAGAACACTGTTCATTACATTCTTTTTCAAGATGAAATTACTAAAACACTTAATAATACAACTCCTTATATTTACGCAGAAGTATATCCCTTTGCGTCCAATGATGCTTAGTCTAAAGAATTGGAAACAGGAAAGGATGCAAACTAAGGATGCAAACTAAGCACACCTTTTGTCTAACACTGTTATAAACATTGCATTTTTGCAAACTAAGTTCATTGTATTGCATCTTTTCAATGTTTATTTCTAAAATGCTTGGATATCAAATGGTTTTCTAAAACAGTGTTTCTCAACCTTGACAATTTTAAGGCATGTGGACTTCAACTCCCAGAATTCCACAGCCAGCATTGGGAATTCTGGGAGTTGAAGTCCACATGCCTTAAAATTGTCAAGGTTGAGAAACACTGCTCTAAAATATTCAATTTTCTGTTCTTCAACTCTTCCTTCAAAAAATTCCATGTTTACCGTTCCCCTAAAAAAAGTCTGTATAAACAAGAAGACATAATCATGTTTAGAAATTTGGATGGTTTTTTTGAAAAGATTTTCATAATGTCCAGGATAATTCAATTTTCAGTTGATTGTCATGCCAAAGAAACAATTCTGAGTCTCACAAAACACTAGAGGGCATCAAGGACTCACAAAAAAACAACATCATCCAAGCGAGAGGTGGGCCAGTACCACACTAGGGAGACAGAAGTTAATAGAGTAACAACATTGAAAAGAAAAAGAAATTACAAGCTCCTAAACAACAGCGTTTGTTTGGGTGTATGTCTGTGGGATATATATATATATATATACACACACACACTTTAAAAGTCATATGATGTTATTTCTCAATCAGAAAAAAATATTCTGTAATTATTCTAATCCTTAATAATAACCCCAATACAACCGTCCCTCCCCCATCAGCTATTTTGCGTCCAAGATCGCGGTACACAACCTTGAAGAACTTTTATTCTGGGAAGAAAAGGGGAACCCAAGTTTGAAGATGAGCCGCTTCCTCGGTGGAGAAAGCATCAGCCGCCGCCCGCCGCCTCCGGGACCTCCCTTACCTGCTGGAGGGGCGCACCGGGGCGCCTCCTCTTTGCCCACTCAAACTTGGGAGTCCCTCTTCCGCTCGGGGCTCCCCCGTTCCCAGAAAGGGCCAGCGAGAGGCGGACGGCGGCGCTCTCGTCAGTCCGCACCGCCTTCCCGGCGGAGCTGGAAAGGACTCGAGGAAGACGCGGAAGCGGCTCCCTCGCTCCTGCTTCCCCGGGAAAAAGGAGGCGGGAGGGTGGGAAGCGCGCAGGCAAGGAAAGGGCGGGCGGCGCATCCCCCTCAGGGAAAAGCCGCCCTCCCGCCGCCGCCGCCGCCGCCGCCTCCACTGAGACTTTTTGACGGGAAGCAGCTCAACACCTTCCACTCTAGAAGGGGGCAGAACACCGAGGGCCGGGCTCCCCTTTCCATTGGTTGAGGGCTTTCCTTACTTAACCAATAAGCGTCTAGGGGGGACTGCGGCCTTGGAGAAGGGCGGCTCGGGTCCTCTGGGCGCCGTTGGGGGGGGCGTGGCCGGTCTCGCGGTGGGACTTTTTGCAAAAACCGGACGGTGAGCGAAGGAGAGCAACCTTCGCGGTTTCTAATACGAGAACCCGAATACAGTACCGTGCAAACAAAAGCATTCGGGGCTGCTGCTCAGGGCTAGTTTAGTCCTAGCAGGCTTTCATTCCACTGCATGTACGCCTCTCTCCCCCGGTAAAATCCATAAGCAATACTCTGAATCAACGGCGTTTAAATGCGCGCATCCTGAACTATAATCGGACACTGAGCGAACGAGCAACTGTAGAGGACACGCGTCGCCTTGAAATATGCAAGGAAACGGAAACAACTAATTAGAAGGACCTTCAAATAAAATAAAGAGGAATTGAGGAGAGATAGAGTTTGAAAAGAAACTTTTAACAGTATTACCGTAGTAAGAGCAATCTTTTCAGACACTAATTCTAGGGCCTTGTTAAATCGAGAATTATGATACGGCTAAAATAATTCCGGTTTTTTTTTTCTTAAGTGGTGGTTGTATATATATCTATTTAACAGACTGTATTGATCTTATTAAAATATTTAATAATAATAATAATAATAAT
Source organism: Protobothrops mucrosquamatus (assembly GCF_001527695.2). Lineage (NCBI taxonomy): Eukaryota > Metazoa > Chordata > Lepidosauria > Squamata > Viperidae > Protobothrops > Protobothrops mucrosquamatus. The sequence continues at coordinate 9,383 of NW_015390706.1, read as the reverse complement.
AATAATAATAATAATAATAATAATAATAATAATAATAATAATAATAATAATAATAATAATAATAAAAGAAGTTGGAAGGGACCTTGGAGGTCATCGAGTCCAACCCCCTGCCCAGGCAGGAACCCTACACCATTTCAGACAAATGGCTGTCCAGTCTCTTCTCAAAAACCTCCAGTGTTGGAGCATTCACCGCTTCTGGAGGCAGGTTGTTCCACTGGTTAATTGTTCTCACTGTCAGGAAGTTTCTAATTCCTGTGAGGGAGATTAGGCTATAAAAAGCAATGACCGGTACATAGTTATCTAAAAGGGACTTTATGTCTTAGGAGGCATAGAAACCTAATTTAATCAGAGTCTGCCATTCTTAAACAATGATGTACTCTCAATTATATGTTTATTTACCAAATCTGGCCAACTATAATGTTGACAATCGGGCAGGAAACAGATTTGAAACTTATCAGAAGACCCCTTCCATAAGCCCAGGATGTGTCAGTGACACCAGCTAAATGCCAATTTTATTTTTATAAAATGTCCTTGCATGACCTCTTAGTACACATCAAAGCATCATGACAAATGTAAATGGCAGTAGTCCCCATTTTCAATGCTTATCATCGAGGATGAGATTTGGGGGTTGGGCTTAGGGTTAGGGGGAGAGGGAAATGACCCCAGAGGTCTCTTCCACTCTGTAAAATCATTACTATTTGGAACATTGTCCAAAAAGGTCATTCCGTGTTCTCTGTCCCTTTTCACTGGAAAGCCTAGGATTATGTAGAAGAGAAGAGAATAGAATAGAGAATAGAATATTCTAAATGGCATTGGCTATGACTATTTCAATTCAATTTATTTTAGGCTTAAAAGGAAATAAAAGACTTGGGGCTGGAATACCTAGACCTGTGTTTCTCCAGCTTGGCAAGATATATGGACTTTAACTCCCAGTATGTATGACTGGGGAATTCTGGGAGTTGAAGTCCACATATTTTAAAGTTGCCAAAGTTAAAAAACACTGATCTAGACCAGAGGTCCCCAACCTGTGGGCTGCGGCACACTACCGGGCTGCGTGAAGGGATGGCCAGTGCACATGCACATGCACTCACACCCCCTACATGTGCTAGCGGTGAGCATTCCGCTGGCGGCGCTGTCCCTGAGGGTCCCGCTGGCAATAGTGCCACCCCACCTCTGAGCATCCCGCCGGCGCTAGCACCACCCAAGCATTCTGCTGGCGCTAGCACCGCCCAGCCCCCAAGTGTCCTGCCGGCGCTAGGGCTGCCCTTGCCCACCAAGTGTTCCGCCGGCGTTAGTGCCACCCCGCCCTCCAAGTGTCCTGCCGGCGCTAGCAGCGCTTCGCCCACTGAGCATCCCACCGGCGCTAGCGTCCTCCTGCCCCTGAGCAGGGCAGTACATGAAACCACGCCCCCTCCGGTACCTGGTGCAGTCACTACAGCATTAAAGGAAATCCTTCTGCCTGCCATTTTGCAGTTACTTGCAAACCAGCCATCTCTAGATGTTCTACTTTCTACTTTTTTCTCTCTCTTCCACCAGTATTGAGAAAGATCCTATTATTATTACAACTGCCTATTGAAAATCTACACTATGCAAAAACTATTTGTGACCCTTTTCCCTTTTTAAAATACTGTTTTATATTTAATGATATAAATGTATTCCAATTTTTGCTATTTATGTTATTTTTTTCTTTCTCCGTAATACAGGTAAGTGCAAATTTTCTTACTATTGTAGACCAGCAGAGAAACGACTCTCAGAGAGGGTATAATACATTATTTTTTACTCAGTTTATAGTACAACTATATGGTAATGTAGACAAACAAAACAAAGCAGTACTCTAAACCAGTTAAATTGCTTTGATCAGCTGTGGGCGTATACAAGTGAGGGCACATATTGTAGCCACTATATCAAAACTTGCTGCACTCTGAAAAGAAAAAATAGAGGAATCTATAAAATAATCAGAGCTGCTTGACATTTTCGTTAAAAAGATAATAAGGAAAAAAAAGAATGAATTAAACATTTCTATACTATAGTATCTCTTTCCCACCATCAGATACCCTCATATAATCAGAGTTAAAATATCTTCCCTGAAGAAATGCTGAATGAAAACATTAAGTCTGCTGATGTAAAGATCTTTCACTGTTTGGGGGCAATTAGTGAAGGGACATGTTCTGGTCTTTTTGTTTCCTCCTTAGCTTGTTGTTGGCTCTTTTGAAGGATGTGTAAATATGGCTTATTTCTATGTGTCTACTGATGGGTGATTTGTCTGAATGACAAGCTAACGTTTTTGGATTTGGCTTGGTTTAGAATGCTCACAGTTTCCCGGTTGAAACTGTGGTTGAGCCCGTCATGTGTTATAAAATTAAGGAGTTTTCATTGTGTTGTCTCCCTGCGAGTTGGTGTTGATGAATGCTCTTCACTAGTCTTCTCGATTATCCTACATAGTAGCTATTACCATTCTTGTTCTCTATGTTGTAAATGACTTCTGTTTTTTCTTCTTGGGCTACTGGGACTTTTACTTTACTAAAGATGTTTTAGAGCAGGGGTCACCAACCTTGGCAACTTTAAGACTGGTGGACTTCAACTTACAGAATTCCCCAGCCAGCATGGCTGGCTGGGGAATTCTGGGAGTTGAAGTCCACCAGTCTTAAAGTTGCCAAGGTTGGAGAGCCCTGTTTTAGAGGGCTTTTGTTTGTGTGCTTCAGTAATGCTGTATGGTTGTAATGGTCTATATTGTTTGTTTTGAAATGTTTCTCATGTATGCCAGTGTTATCCTTTTTACAGCTTGTGTTGATTGTGCTTTAGTGCAGGGGTGTCAAACTCAATTTCATTGAGGGCCGCATCAGCATTGCGGTTGCCCTCGGGGGGGCGGGGGGCCTACTGGGTGGGTGTGGCTGGAGTGGGTGTGGCTTACTGGGTGGGTGTGGCCAGCTCTACATCATTCGCGTCAAGGGTGCCTGTGGGGGCCTGGGCAGGAGTGGGACAGATCTGAGGGTCTCTGGCAGAAAGGGGTGAGACCAGGGCAGAGCCCATCAAGCCGGATAGGTAAAATAGGCGAGGGCCATTTGCTGGCCACTTCCAGGCGATGGTGCATTTCTTCATTCCTCACAAAGGGTGACACCTCCCCAGCATGCACCCAGGGGGTGGAGCTGATATGGCAAGGACTGGTTCCTCGCTGTTTCCAGACGGCCTTGTGGAGCTAAGACTGAATGCATTTCAGCATAGATGGCTACCACAAAATTGTACATTGGCTCCTGGCCGGCCTGGGCCAGGGCCAAGGCAGCGGGGGCCGTCCCCTCACGGTTTCCAGGATGGCTTCGCGGGCTGCATGAAACCACTTTGCGGGCCACATCCAGCCCCCGGGCCTTGTGTTTGACATGTCTGCTTTAGTGGTTTGAGTGACCAGACACTACTTGGATAAGCAGTGAAACATTTCGAACCAATAAGAAAAGAAGTCCACTTTTTGATAAAGTTACATTGGGATCCAAATTGTTGGAATATGTTGCATAGGCGGTCTGTTTGTGGGAGGTTAGAGTGTTACTTTGATAATGGAATTCTTAGTTACTGTGAGTTGTTTTTCGATAGCCTTGCATTTCTAGTTTACCATCCCTTCCTCCAACAAAAGAAGCTGGGCAATAAGATTATTTAAAGGAGCACAAACGTGCTGCAGTAACCCAGAACACCAGGAAAGAAAGCAGACTGCCTATACAACGTCTTCCAGTAAAATGGATGCTCACTGTATTTAAACAGGAAACCGACCCCATGCTGACTAGCATTGTTGCTGGTTAATGAAGCATCTGCAGGTAAAAATTACATATTTCAGAAACCTGGAAAGATAAAGTATGGAAGAACAATTAGATGACCTAAGTACTGTACACATTTGTAACCTTGTAACTCTAAAAACATCACTTTCTCAGCATTTTTGTTTTATTCTTCTTACTGAGCCTTTCATTTTAACCTATGCCTTGCATGACTAACCGTACCATTTTCTAGGTGTATCTGGATTTGTTGCTATTTGTGTTGAGCTATGATGCTAGCCAACCTTGGCATTTTTTAAATTGTACAATTTGATGTGCTTTCTGAGAAGCATGAGGCCGTTAGCCTTGAATAAGTATGAAATGACTTACAATCTGATACACAAACCAATTCTCTGATGTACTGTAGATATTCCCATATGAATGTTCTGCCGTTTGCTTGCTTCAGCTTTCTTGGCATGTCAGTTTTAGGTTACATTGGAACTAAAATAATTGAGAAAGTTTAAAGTTAATCTTAAAAGCCTGCCTGCCCCCATCCCCGAAAGAAAATTCAATTTGATTTTCAATCTTATGACCCAGCAGCATATCATAAACCTATTTCAGATTTGGGGGGGGGGGGCAGTTTTGGCTCTTATATATAAGGAAGTGAAGTAGTGATATTTAATTTTTTGTTTGTGGTTCTCATGTACTAAGGCAATCATGCTACATCTTTAGTAAAAAAAGAAAACTGTAAATTTTACTTTTAAAGAAAGGCGAGCTCTGGTCTGGAATACTATATTATTTATTTTATTTTGTTTATTTTGATTTATTTTGTTTATTACTGTGCTGTGAGAACTGGGATAGAACAATTTATCTATTCATCCGTTATCGTTTTAATCCTTCCAATAATGACAATTTTCTAGGCTAATGACAGGATATTTTCTTTAAAAAAGTACAAAGAAAAGTGTTTCAATAGAATACATTAATAAATAATAAGGGGAGGAAAAAACATACAAATAAATAAAATCCAAGGTATAAAGCAGCCAATTAAAATAAAAACTATTTATAAAAATTCCAATTACTCAAAGCAATTGAGAAATTGCATCTCAAAGCAATCTAACCCAACTTTCTTTGTTTATATTTGTACTACAGGATTTATTTTGAAACCAAAAAGCTCTGTCTCTATGCACAAAAGAGAAAAAGAGATTAAAAATAAAATAGGACCCTTCTCTGGTATTTGCTTGAATTTATAACAGCAATCAAAGTTGATAAAGTGATTGGGTGTCCCTCTAATCCACAGGTGTCAAACTCGCAACGTCACGTGCTTGGCCATGTCCAGACAAAGAGAGGTTCAGACAGATATCCTAGTGTCCTGAGGATTTGTTTTTAAATCCGGTAATGGGTCCTGGGATATTAATAAGAAGAATGCTCGTGAATATCCTTAAAATGCTCCTTCCTTAGGACTGAAAAATGACATTATCTATACACTACTAAAACTGTTGTGTCTGTTTGATTGTAACTTTCGATTGGGTGAAATTGAAAGATATAGGACTTAATCAAGTTAAATAGTCAAATGGGCTAAACTACAGAATGCTGAAGGAGAGCAAGCAAGCAAGCACCATTTCCAATGATCTCTGCCAGCATTCAACAAATCAATGGAGAAGCCAGCAGGAAATCAGAAGTTGTTCCTGTTCCCAATGCTTCATTCTGTTTCTGTGTTTAGGTAGGAAAATATTTCTGAAATGATGACCCAATGGGTTAGGATTGTCTGATTCTTGTACAAATCTTTGGAACTAGGGTAGCAGTTAAGAATAATCCCTTAGTATCCTTTCTTGGGAGATAGTTTTATTTTTGGAAGTATATGTTTATATCCTGAAATCAGTGTGTGTGTGTTTGTATGTGTGCTTGAGCACGGGGCTGGACTAGAAGACCTCCAAGGTCCCTTCCAGCTTCTATTCTATTCTATTCTATTCTATTCTATTCTATTCTATTCTATTCATGAGAAATTTCCTGATAGTTGGAACAATTAATCAGTGGATGACTTGCCTCCAGAAGTTGTGAATGCTCCAACACTTGAGGTTTTGAAGAACAGATTGGACAACCATTTGTCTGGAATGGTATAGGGTTTTCTGCCTGAGCAGGGGGTTGGACTAGAAGACCTCCAAGGTCCCTTCCAACTCTGTTATTCTGTTATTCTATTAAGAAAGGCAGAGGATGAGAATTCCAACCCAAGACCAAAGATTTTCTGGACACACACACACACACACACACACACACACACACACACACACACACACATATTGCTTGTCACAATGAATATCATGAGAGCTTTCATTTCTCAGAGGTTACACCTATTATTTGACTTATTATTCATGTATTTAAATTACTAATTATAATAGAATATAGGCATATATTCAAATTGGCTATGAGAAATGAGTTTGTCTCAGGATTCTTTACACTGACCCAGAGACATTTATTGTTCTGATTTTAATTAAGCTGTCTCTCTCACTGATAAAATGAAAGCTGCATGATTTTTATAGGATTTTATAGTTAATTTTGAATTGGAAATCAGCTTTTTCTACTGAACTATTTGTAGCAAGATCAGGTTAAAGCATAATAACTTCTTTATCTAAGAAGAGTAAAGGACAATGAGATGTTTACTCCCCACTGAATTGAACAGCTATTGCTGGTCAAATTAAATCATTAAAAATATATAACAAACAATTCATTTTTACAATTCAATTCAACAATTCAAGAACAATTTTCCAGACTGATTCATTTCTATTACTCAGATAACTACAAAGCCATAAGGTAAGCAGTATTAATTCTTTAAATCAATAGACTTCAGTTTCCTCAAGACAGGTGTACCAATTAACACTTCCTTTACGTATTACTTGTCCTTTGTCCCAGAGACAGATGATGAAATGTAGTAAGTTCCATTTTGATTTTGAACAATGATAATGACTATTACCAGGCAGAATGATCCTCAGTGAAACTGATACGAGGTGCATCTTAATTACTCCAACTCAGTATGATAAGGATTTAAAGCAACTTGCTTGGCTGTCAATCCTGGAATACTCTTGTATTTACAACAGCTTTTGCCCCTCTGATAATTCTCCTGCTCAGCTCAGTTGAAAGGATCATCTATAGCAGGGGCCTTCAAACTTGGCCCTTTTATGATTTGTGGACTTCAACTCTCAGAATTCCTCAGCCAGGCATGCTCCCTGAAGAATTCTGAGAGTTGAAGTCCACAAGTCATAAAAGGGCCAGGTTTGAAGACCCCCTGATCTAGAGGAACGTAAGAAATGGCAATCTGTTTCCATATACTTTATACTAGCTCTACCTGTAGCATGCAGTTTGAAGATTGTTCTTCAAAAAAAGTTTAGAGAGTTTCACCTGTTCTAGGTAGGATCCAGTTTCTGTTTTGGGGGCATTGAAAGACCTTCTGTCATAATGGACTTTCCCTTTTGGAAAAGAGATATCAATGTCCCACACTAACTACTTTGATTAAAATTGAGGGGAATAGGAATGGTTCTGGGTGTTAGTACAAAGGTATATTTGCAGAAAATCCATAGTTCAATTTATTTAAAAATTAGGATTTAAGCAAAATTTTAACCAGTACACCAAACTGGCTGTCATTATCTTATGTTAGTGAATTCTAAATTCACAGCAATTCTACAAGGAAGGCAGACACAAAATTCTGGTTGCCTTGGAACGAGTAACTTCATGATGACGATGATGATGATAGTATGCATGTATTAAAATCCAACAGATACACTTCTGAAATGGACAATTACCAATTCTGTTGAATTCTAATAAACAGTGATTCGGCTCATTTGTGTCTTTTTACAGCCTTTCAAAAGCTGGACAGACTTGTTCACATACAGGTCTGATTTTTAATTCCTAACCCATTTAGAGGCATTCATCCTCTATATTTTCTTGAACCAATTTAGGTTCTGTTAAGATACACTAATTAAAGCTCTTGTCAAAGTTTTGTCAAGTCTGTTAAATAAATTAAAATAAGAATTAAGAATCATTGGCTTGGATCATTCAACATGCCAAATCATAATGCAGTTTATTTACTTTTTGGCTTATTGTGTTAGGTTTGTTCAGTCAACCATAGTTAAATGTGAATTAATATAATGTAAAGTAGGATGGAGATGGATACAGTCTTTTCTTTCCTTGATAGAGTCCTTCATTAAACTCATCAGTGGCAAATCTCGGAGCTATTGTAAAATTCATATGAAGTTAAAAGACTAGTGAATATTTTTCTGACTAGGAGAATTCTGAAACCAATCACACAGTTGGAAAACATCCTAAAAAAACTATCTTGACCAATTCTAAGTTTTATTACATCATGCATACATATGAATGATTATCTAATTTTGTTTCTGTTTTTGGCATGTTATATGGCTTTATATATCAATCAGTCTTTTGGAAACAAACAACAGAATGTATTGTTTGACTCTCATACTGATAAAAAATTGTTCTCAAGGAAGGATTCTCATCCTGCTAAATGAGAAACACTGGGGTTTCTTCTGGATTGTCCTTACTCTACTCTCTTTGCATCCAGACGCCCATTGGGGCCCCAGTCTAACTGGCGTAGCCATATCTTCAAGGTCTTTCAGAAGGTCAAAAAACAGACCTGACCTTGAGGAACAAGATGTTCCAGAGGATGGGAGGCATGTCAGAAAAGACTCTTCTTTTGAACCACACCAGCTGAAATTCCCATAGCATCCCCCTTCTGTTGACATGGGTAGAGTTGGCTAATTCCATCAAGGTGAGCCAGTTTCTCAGCCTGGACCCAAGCCATGAAGGGCTTTAAAGGTGATAACCAACACCTTGAATTGGACGTGGAAGCCAGTGCAGCCATTCTGTTTGGTCTTAGGTCAAAATCACAATTCATTCTGAGTGAATTAAGAGACCTAGGATAACTTAGTACAGTAACCTCCAAATAGCAACTTTGCCCACAGAGGTATCAACACTAAGGATTAATAGCTCAATGTGCATAGTAGATTTATGGGAAACTTTTTAATGTTGAAGGTGTTAATAATATGTTACCTTATGTCCCAAACTTTGAAATCAGAGTATTTTTGAGGTACAATGGTTGTTTCAGATTTGGGATATTGTTAAGAAAATAAGACATATCACATTTAGTCTCGGGCAGTCTTTAATCCAACAGAAGCTGTGTACCTCTTCTTTAAGTGATCGCACCAAAAGTATTGCTTTTGCGGTTGTAGCTGTTATTAAAGGAAAGAACTGGACTTTTCCCCTCTTTCTCGGTAGATAAGATTGGGAGAAGAGAACAGATGCTGCATGCACTCATTTGATTTTATTTTCTTTAAACATCTGCCACCCCATCGTGGACCTCTGTGTGATAACATCTGCAAACCTATTAAATTAATGCAGAGATGACTTCTAGATTATCATGGTTATAAAACTGGTGTCCTATAGGTAGAGAAGGAGGCAGAATAAAAGCTTTGTCAGGGTACAAAAAAGAAATGATTGCTTATCCGAAAGCTGGGAGTATAAAATGAGTACATTTATAAGCAATGCTGTGCTTGAGGCCACTATTATTGTTAATTATTTCTCTATTCACATAAAAAATCACAATGGGAGAACTGAAAGTAATGATTAGAAAACTCACTCCTG
>NW_015390705.1:15753-34448 GCF_001527695.2 Protobothrops mucrosquamatus | reverse complement strand
TGAGCCTGAGTCTGTTCCTCCCCATCCAGACCCGTACGGCCTCCAGGCAACGGGCCATCACGTCAAGGGCATCGTTGGGGTGGCCTGGGGTGGAAATGTACAGCTGCGTATCGTCAGCGTACTGATGGAAATCCACCCCAAAGCCACGAATGATCTCTCCCAGCGGCTTTACATAAATATTGAACAAGAGGGGGGAGAGTAACTTTTCTCTATAAGGTAATATTTATACACCATAGACTGAATTCTGTTAACTTCTAACGTAACTCAAACTGCAAGATAAAAATGTCCTAATAACAATTCTTGCACATTCCTCCTAAAATGAATTTTTAATAAGATATTAAAGTAAGTTCACACAACATGCTTACTTGAATCAAGTAAGGACAGAGTTTGCATTTGTCAACAGGCTGAATTTCCTTTGGTTTCTTATCTTATACTAACTGAGATCTTTTGGGTGGATGATAGATCAAAGTATTATGGAATCCAAGACAATGGGCTAATTTAATCAAATGTGTTGTGTGAAGACAACCTTGACTATTGCTGATTAACAGGGCTGTGCAGCACTTTTCTGTCATTTTTTCATTTACAACTGCTCTCTCCTTTTAGGGGGCGGGGTCTGTCATAGCTTCAAACAGCTGTTAAGTGATTGGTCATATCTCAAGGACTATCTTTATTCGCTCTCCTCATCACTTTCTAGTATCCGTAACAATTTGGGGGAGGGAGTATTAGGAAGAAGTAAAAAAGAACAAGTTTTCATATGAAAACTGCATCTTGAGATGGTAGATCAATGACACGGGGCACAAATCAATTATCCCAGATGAAAAACAGTAAACTCAGACAACCTGGAAGAAACAGGTTCAGAATGAAAACATAATTGCTCTATTAGACAAACAAGGGAATTGTCTTCCAACACAAACACTGTAGATTGGTTTGATCTTCTGATTAGACGGAATGACTGAAAGCTTCCCAAAATCAAGATTCTCTAGAGAGGGATACTGAAGCTTATGTAAAAGTTTATCCCAAAGATCTCTAAATTGCTCTACTTTCAGAAACAGATAGTTCATTCTTTTCTTGGATAATGTAGATAGGCTAACTGGTCCTATTTGCCAGAACATTTACCCAGTACAGAATAATAGAGTTGGAAGGGACCTTGGAAGTCTTATAGTCCAACCCCCTGCTCAGGCAGGAAACCCTATACCATTTCAGACAAATGGTTGTCCAATCTCTTCTTAAATGGTTGTCCAATCTCTTCTTAAATGGTAGTCCAATCTCGTCTCCTTTATTTTACAATAAAGGAATAGTTGAAGCTTTATAAATATTACTATAACTGCCTTTATGTGCCTATTCAAATTCTGTAGGGGAACTTTCTTTACTATTTTCCTAATTAAAAAATAAATTATGGTCTATAACACCACAGTGACAAATTTTATTTTCCTGGGCTCCAAGATCACCTCAGATGGGGACTGCAGCCAAGAAATTAAAAGACGCTTGCTCCTGGGGAGGAAAGCTATGGCAAATCTAGACAGCATACTAAAAAGCAGAGACATCACCCTGCCAACAAAAGTGTGTATAGTCAAGGGCCATGGTTTTCCCAGTTGCAATGTATGGATGTGAAAGTTGGACCATAAGAAAGGCTGAGTGACAAAGAATTGAGGTCTTTGAACTATGGTGCTGGAGAAGACAACCGGTCAGTCCTAGAAGAGATCAACCCTGACCGCTCTTTAGAAGGCCAGATGCTGAAGTAGAAACTCAAATACTTTGGCCATCTAATGAGAAGGAAGGACTCACTGGAGAAGAGCCTAATGCTGGGAAAGATTGAGGGCAATAGAAGAAGGGGACGACAGAGAATGAGGTGGTTGGATGGAGTCACTGAAGCAGTAGGCATGAACTTAAATGGACTCCAGAAGATGGTAGATGACAAGAAGGCCTGGAGGAACGTTGTCCATGGGGTCGCGATGGGTCGGACACAACTTCGCAATTAACAACAATAACACCACAGTCAAGACTGTCATCATTATCTCTATATCACAGTATTGTTTTAGTTTAATTGTTTTAGAAGAGTTGTCATTGAGCAATCTCATATAGCTGAATTTCCTGCCAAAAAAGCAAGCAAAAAGAAAATATAACTTTTACAGTAACTTGAATAAAATAAAGTTGGAATAATACATCTCCTGGAACTTACTAAAAAGTCTGGTTCATCTATTGGGCTTCATTTCATTGCAGACAAATGCCTCCACTCCAATTGGTTCCTGTGGGGGGGGAGACAGAAAGGGAGGGAGGGAGGGAGGGAGAGAGGGAGAGGGAGAGGGAGAGGGAGAGGGAGAGGGAGAGAGAGAGAGAGAGAGAGAGAGAGAGAGAGAGAGAGAGAGAGAGAGAGATGCAATTTTTTTCCAAAAGACATACAGGTAATTCTCAACTTATGACCACAACTGGGACCCAAACTTTCCTTGCTAAGTAAAATAGTTGTAAAATGAGTCACACCCTGTTTTATGACCTTTCTGTCATGGTTGCTAAAAAAAGTCACCAGTCTTTGAGTGAAGAATGTGATCATTAAGCAAATCTGACTTCTCCCATGGACACTGACTGCTTGTTCGAGATAAGCTGGGAAAGTTGCAAATGGTGATCACATGACCCTGGGAACTGCAACATCATCAATCCACACCAGGTCCAATTTTTAATCATGTGACTATAGGGATGCTGTAATTGTCATTAAGTATGAGGACTTAGATCACTTTTTAGCACTGTTGTAACTTTGAACAGTCATTAAATGAATATAGTTGTAAGTCGAGAATTATTTGTACCTAAGGAAAAGACAGCAATTAATGCTTTTTTCCATCCAATGGGAGAATAAAAAAAACAAGGGAATCCAACTATTAATGACCTTCATAAGTGTGAACTGGGCAGAATACCAGAGCATTGTCGTGACCAAAGTGGAGGAAAAAGTTAAAATCCAGAAAAACCAGCTTCATTTCCATCTGGTTTATATGCAAGAGAAATAGCTGAAGTCTACCATGTGGAAGAGCCCAGAGGGAGAAAGGGGTTAATCCAGATGCTTAATCATGTGATTTGATGGGCAAAGTTAACTTTCTCAGATTCAACATACCAAAGAAAAGAAGCAAAGGAAACTGATGAAATCAAATGCACAATACTTTGTTACCTCATTTAGAAACAGAACTGGCTCCGTTTCATAGGAAGGATCAAAATGATTCCGTGTTTCCTGCTTCGTCAAACTCACTAACAGACAATGACTATCTATTCCTAGGAAGCTGCAAACTGTGCATTGATTATCAAACTGCAGACTAAACAGAAGAGAATGTACAGTACATTCAGTGGATTGAACAGATTGTGCCAAATTCTAAAGGCAAGCAGAAACTTTTCATGTATTTTTAATTATTACAAAATCTGTGTATGGCTAAGTAAGATGTTAAAATACTCAGAGTTTGCATAACATATTAAGCTACCTTAAAATAAATCTAGAGTATCTTCCTGAGCCAATCGAAGTGCCAAATTTTGATTAAATCAGCATGACCAATGTACTTATTCTAAGTTGAGCAAGTAATCTGTGTCATCTAGACCCAAAAGGAACAGTTGCCCTGAAATTAATCCATATTATTGCCATCAAGTTAGCAACCTAGTTATTAAGTGAATCTGGCTTCCTCATTTGTTTGTCAAAAGGTTGAAAAAGGTGATCACAAGGCCTTGGGACACAGCAATGATCATAAGTATGAGCCAGTTGCCGAGCATCTGAATTTTGATCACATGATCATGGGGATGCTACAAAGGTTGCAACTGTGAAAAATGATCAAGTCACTTTTTTCAGTGCCGTTGTAACTTTGAACGGTCACTAAATGAACTGTTGTAAGTTAAGGACTACCTGTATTTTTCTCATGACTGTAGTATATTTAGCTGCTATGGTTCTCCAAGATACCACCTCGCTGTTACATTATTTAAGTAACAAATGCCAGTAACTCTGGTAAAAACAATCATGTATGCAGTCTCTAGGTATACAGGAAATAACCTATAATAATTAATTACATAAGTTGTCCATACGCATAAATGTAAGCCTCAGGTCTTTAGGACTTTTCTGAGATTTTGAAAAAAATATTTTTTTCTTATTTAGAGCAACTATGTAGTTCAATTAATTGCTTACAGCTGGATTTTCTAGTAGTTTTCCTGTCCAGTAAACTCCAGCTTCTGTTCATTCTGGATTCTTCCTTGCTAGGTAAACAATCAGTTCCTATTCCATTAGTTACTGATTAGATTTAGATTTCTCTGGAAAGAAAAAAAAGCTTAGAATTAGCTGTTAAGAAATAATAACAAGCAATGTTGTCTTTATGGCACGATGTGCATAACAAATTGGCGCAACAGAAATCTTGCTGCCTCTGAAGTGTGTTGTTAGAGACTGTAAGTGCTATAACTTCACTTCCATATATGGAGAATGCTAGGGACAGAGTGAGAATAATCAGTTCTTGGACTTTGACACAAAGAACTGGACAGTAAGTTCTTGTAATTTCGTTAAATTATCTCAGATTCTTCTGGGAAAGCAAGGGATAGAAAGTTACTATTGCTTTAAGCTTATTTCATTTTCTCAATTTCCATCTTTTTTTAATATGGAAGGGTGCAGGTCTTAGCTTCGTTTTCTTTCTTGCCTGCTAATGGGATGTTGCATTTCTCTGCTAGTTTGCTAGTACAACTGGCAGTTTCACTGATTGCTCAGCATTTTGAATAGGGGCTTAGGGCTGGCCCCTCTGATCCTGGATGAAACTTTACTTTTAAATTTGGCATGATTAGGAAGATTTATGATTTGGCGAGAACTGAGTACCAGGCTAAAGGAGAGAGGACTGGCCCAAATATTTACTGTATTAAGGAATTGCAAAATTACAAAGCCTCTTGTACTGTGCCTACCCTTTCTCTGTGGCCTGCTGCCTCTGGAACACTTTGTCTCACAAAGCCAGCCTCCTCCTACTGCCTGTGCTAAAAAAAAGTAGTAGGAAATGCAGCATCCAAAATACTGGTGTAATCAAAATTGTGAAAAGAGTATATTGCTTAATAAGTTATTTCTGGCTCAGTTCAATATCAGTAATATTTATTTGGTCAATGATCAGCAAAATTTAAATGAACAAAACAAACAAAAACACAGCGAAGCAAATAAATACAATAATATACTAACGGCTAGTAAATAAATAACAGAATATAACCCTAACCCTAACCATAGCTCTGGCTCAGATACAGTTCTCTGTTCAGCTGTAATATGAGTTGCAATAAAAGCCTGAGAGCAGCATGCAGATCCTGAGTCCCATTTTCTAATTCCCCCAAATCCCTGTGACTGATTTACTAACAAATATAAAATGTTTTATGCCAGATGTAGTGAGGGAATTACATGAAAACAAGCACATGTACTGAACTTCAACATTCTAGCAAAGGAAAGGAAAAAAAAACATGAATCATCTCAGCCTGACCCATGTATATAATGTGGGGTGCAATTCTCCAAGACTGCCTGGACAAGTCTCTGCATTTTTCCTGACGAGAATTTTCAAAAATGGTTTGCCATTACCTCTTCCTAGGGCTGAGAGAAAGTGACTGGTCCAAGTCACTCACCTGGCTTTGTACCTATAGTGGGATTAAAACTCACAGACTCCCAGTTTCTAGCTAGATACATTAACCACTACACCAAACTGGTTCCCAAATGTTTATGATGTGGTACTACACCCACACTTTACATAATTGTTCCTACCTATAGCAGTCCTTAGCCCCACACCCTACCAATATGCTTAGAATGCTTCTTAGCTATCAGGATACTCACTACTCGCTACTGTTTCAAAGGTTTAAGCTGAAAGAATTAGTTTTTAGACTAATGAAGTCACAAAAAACAGTTATGTAAACAGGCAATTGCAAGTTCCCTCATTACTGGAGACCTGCTTCTTCATAGGTTCAAAGGAAGGCTGTTAGAAGAAAAATGTAGAGTATTATGGAGGCAATCTTGAGGGAAATAGGCAAGATCTATAACATAATCAAGGGGGGGATTCCTTCTGTCTTGGGAAACAAGATTGTAATTGGAATTGATTTAGATACGACCCTACCTGATTCAGTGAGATGTAATAAAGAGGGGGAGGTAAAGCACAATCAAATTTGTGAGATTCTATTATTAAAATATATGGAGTTGTAGGTTTCATCTCCGAGCTTGGCTATTTGGCTGCAAACATTTCATCTCCATTTGGGGGAGACATCTTCATGTGCTTTCTGTATATTTCTGGTCTTTCTGTGGAATGTGTTTCCTTATCTGACAAAAAAATGAGAAAGCTAGAAACTCCCTAAGTTATATAGAGATACATTTACCTATACACTAATGTTCCTGTGTCTGTTTGTAACCTTCAGCTGGGCAAAACAGATAACAATTTTTAAACCAAGGTACCGCAAATGGTCTAAGTTCAGGATATTTCCAAAATCCAGGACCCATTTCTCATGTGGGACTATCCCCGCCCTCTTTGTCATTTCCTTCTGGGTACTGGTGGCAAGGCCTGATGGCTGAGTGGAGAGTCTCTACTTTGGAACCAAGGCCAAAATTTGAAATCCCTTAAAAGCAGTGGATAGTGAGAGAAGGATGAGGGAGTGACTTAGATACCTGCTGGAGAGGTAGGGGAGTGTGTTGACAAATGAGCCACATTCTCCCTGGAAGGATGGGGCCCCTGGGAACATGCTGGGATTGAAAGCAGGGGTGCAGTTTTGTGTTCCATGGCTCCCTTAATTCCCTCTCCAATTAGCAATGTGGCAGGGAGAGGAGGAGGAGGAGGAGGAGGAGGAGGAGGAGGAGGAGGAAGCTGCTTCACTAAGGCTCTGTTGAAGTTTGTGAAGTTAAGGCAAGCCTACAATATATATGGAAAGACGGATGACCCAGTGGGTCACTGGTTGTCTAGTGTATTCTAAATGGAAAATTGTTCACTTGTTGGAATTACTGTAATGCAATAAATGTTGTAAAAGAGAACTCTATAAAAACCATGTTTGGAGAAGAATTATTTTCAGTTTAGACAGACACCAAAGACTTTAATACAAAAATTGGGAGAAAATAATCCTCCCATTGTATAAACTTGCCTTATATGTTCTCCATTCACATAGCACTTAGTGATTAGAGAGTACAGGTAGTCTCCAGTTAAGAACAGCTATTGGGACAGAAAAACTCCACTGCTAAGCAACTTGGTAGTAAAACGAAATATCACATGACTGTGGCAATTTACAACAGCAGTTCTGATTGTGGTCATTAAGCACAACTTCACATGAACAAGACTTGCAACTTCCTGCTGACTTCCCCATTGACTTTGTTTTTCAGAAGCCAGCAGTGAAGGTCACAGATGGCAATCTCACAACCATGGGATGCTACAACTGTCATAAATGCATAACAGTTGCACCTAAATCATGATCATGTGACCACAGGCGATGGCCTCAATTTGGAGACCCGTTGTAAGTCTCCTTGTTCAGTGCCATTGTAATTTTGAGTCATCATTGAGTGGTCACTGAGGACAATCTATATTAGGACTAAGTCTTCACAAGGGTGATAGCATGACTCTGTAAAATACAAAGTGATATATCAGTAGCAGTCTTTCTGTGTTGCCATTTTCAGGATTTATTTTTTTTAAAAAGTGTTTTAATATCCCCAAATCCATAATAATTGGTTCTGTTCTTTTCACTGTTTGTTTCTATTTTTATTCTGTCCCTAATGCTGCTGTATATTTCAGCACTGGCCTTTTATTTTATCTTTATTTATTTTTAACAAGCCTTCTGATAAACCTTTGTTTAAAATATAGCATATAAGTAATTAGCAGTATATCTCTTTGTTGATAAAAATAAATTTCTATGCTTCTGTACTATATTTTAGCACCAAAAGCTGAAGTAAGAAACTTCAACATATGATATATATCAGGGGTATCAAACTCAATTTCATTGAGGGCCGCATCAGCATTGCGGTTGCCCTTGGGGGGCCGGGTGGGTGCGGCCTACTGGGTAGGTGTGGATGGAGTGGGTGTGGCCTACTGGGTGGGCATGGCCAGATCTACATCATTCGCATCAAGGGTGCCTGTGAGGGCCTGGGAAGGAGTGGGACAGATCTGAGGGTCTCTGGCAGAAAGGGGTGGGATTAAGGCGACGGTGCATTTCTTCATTCCTCATAAAGGGTGACACCTCCCCAGCATGCACCCAGGGGATGGGGCCGACGTGGCAGGGGCTGGTTCCTCGCTGTTTCCAGATGGCCTTGTGGAGCTAAGACTGAATGCATTTCAGCATAGATGGCCACCACAAAATTGTACATTGGCTCCCGGCCGGCCTGGGCCAGGGCCAAGGCAGTGGGGGCCATTCCCTCACTGTTTCCAGGATGGCTTCGCGGGCCACATGAAACCACTTCGCGGGCCGCATCCGGCCCCCGGGCCTTGTGTTTGACATGTCTGATATACATGAAGCTAGTAAGAACCTATACATTTGTTCTGCATGAAGATATAGAACATACAGCCATAAACTTTGCACTGGAAGTTGTGTCTATATGCAATAGTGATAGGCAAACTAATCATAGAAGAACAGAATGCAAAGATTGAAAAGGGTCTTCAAGATCATCCTATAAATCAGTGTTTCTCAATCCTGACAATTATAAGACGTGTGGACTTCAACTCCCAGAACTGCCCAGCCAGCCTGGGCAATTTTGTGGCTATTTTCTGACTGAACCACTGAATAATGTTTTCCTGACATTGTTAGACAGAAAGCACAGAGAAACTGCAGTGTATGCACAAACAGTCATAATACAGCTATACAAAGAAAATCTTCCATGTCCTTCCATACCAAAAGAGATTTCCAGAATATTATATAGTACATTATTGTCACGAGCATGTGAACATTATGGTCCTGAATACATGCATCACATAGCCCAACCTCCTTTGTATCATCTTCATCCTGCTTAATACAATCCAAATTAAGTACTGTTCCCAGCTGCCAAATGACTGCCCACCCTTGTGGAATCAACTCACTACACAATAACTTTCTCAGAAAATCCTTGGGAAAAGATTATCATTTTCTAAGAATTATTTCTCACTTCAAATGAAGGTTAACTGTCTTTTAATGTGCTTAGCAGTCCCTGGGTAATTTTATGAAGTATATTAAAACCAATCCAGATCCAAAATCAACATATGGCTGGAACATACACACAATTACAGTATCTGAGCTGATGATACAAGAAACAATACAGTCTGTCATTTTTTGACATTTCCTGCACTATTTTGGCACAATGCTACTTCCAAATTTCATACTTTCAAAACTCTTTGTGAACTGATAAGGGGTTTATTTATTTATTTTTTTAAAGTATGCAGCTTTTCATAAATTGTTGAGCATTAAAAAAAAACTACATGTAGAAAATGTCCCTGGAAAACGATAAATTTTCTTGTAGAGCCATCTTGTATAGTTCATCCTGTATAAATTTGGCCCAGTAATAATACAGTCAAAGGATTTAAAGGAAATCTTAGAGAACTCACATAGACTTATTCCAACTTTAGTATAGCAAAAAGTAATTACAGAGAATTTGATGACTGCCTAGCTTCCATCTGTTATAATACAGGAACTGATCATAACCAGGAGTGTTGATTCCCTTCAAATATTTCCCAGGCAGAATCCTTCAGCTCCTATAGCATTTATTCTCATCAAATCTGCCAAGCTTTCCACCCACGGTGAGACCTCTGAGTAGATTCCTTTCCTTCTGTGGCAACCAGTAACAAAAAGAATTTCCACCTCTAACTGTAACTCTAATTTTTGCAGCTGTTATATATTAGGAAACACATACAGGATATGAACAATTATCCACAGGTACAATAGAACTGTCAACAATACTAAGCTATTGAATGGAGTACATTTCTAAAATCCAGTACTTACTACACAAACCACATGTCTTCCCTGCCCCCTCATTTCCCACTTTCACAACCATGCTCACTGCCTTTTATTCTGCCTGTGTAGTCTTTTTCTCCTTCATATCTAAACATAAGTTAGATAGCCATTTATCACAAATACTGTAACAATAGACTCCAGCACTGGCCAGATGATTAAACGTATGATCTCCAAAATTCCTTCTAATCTTTACGTGTCATGATTCTATGAGTCATAAAAGTTCTTACTTCCTCTGTGTTGATTTGGCACCAAGAAAAGTAAAATTCAATAGCCTTATTATCACCTTATTTGCGTCCTGGAAAAAGCCATCCAACTTTTCTGTTATTAAAAAGAAAGAAAGTCTTTGCATACTTGCTCTGTTTACATTGGCATTAAAATTATATCCACCTCCTGTTGCTTGTCACCAAGAATTAGCCTTCAGAAACATTTCTCATGGTTTCCTCAGCAAATGACAAAGCAGCTGAGGTTCTGGACTATTTCATGCAACTATTCCCCACTGAAGATGAGCTCTTAAAATTCATTTTGAATTAAAATATACTAGGCTAGGGCTACAGTTTGGAGAGTTGCTATTAACAAGAGGAAAATAAGACAGTTCATTTGCCTGTGCACCACCCATAATCACATAATCATCCATAACACAACCAATGCTTTTGGAACTTATAATTATAAATAATTTAAAAAAAACTTTGCTCTTGTATCCTCCTCTTTCATGGTTATAGCCATCTCCCAAGTGACTGTTTTCATACTAGAACTACACAGAATTTATGGTTGAAGCAAAGATGTATTTATTATTCATTCATTCATTCATTCATTCATCTATCTTTCAAATGAATTTTGTTTTCATTATTCTGCCTTTATTCTCCTCTTCCTATCAAGCTCTCCTTGAACTAAATCCTTCTTTTATTACCAAGAGGAAATGTGCTCTATGGTGGCATATCTGTTTTAGTATCAAAACAAATCTCTTATTTCTCTTTGTTTTGAGAATCCATTCATTATAATGCAGTGTGAATACCCATGTTCCTTAACTAATCCTTCATACACCTATGATTGCACTCTTCAAGCCTTTAAATGCCGGTTTGAATGCACTTCAATTCTTTGCTGTAATCATTTTACAGGGCTTGCCGTGGTTGTCAGAATAGCTATCAGGGGAACGAAGTCTGCTGATACACTGCTCCCATAAAACTGACATTTAGTTTCTATGAACTAAAAGCATTTGGGAAATTCAGGCAGCAGAAATGCTATATAACTAGGAAAAATATGTATAGTATTCTTCAGCAGGGCCCTAATGCTGTTTATTCCTTCACTTAAGTCCATTATCAAACAGTGACAGCAAAAATTCTCATCAAAAGGTTTTGCATGTGTTATAAAGCATCATTTAAAGGGAGAGGAATTGAAGCATGTCAGAAGCCTATTGTTATGTTCTGAGCTGAAAACATATTACAGCGTCTTTCAAAGAATGGAAAGTCTGGGCTCCTCCACGTGTCTTTCCCAGGACAAAGAATAAATACTATGTCCAGTTGAGAGATCGTGCACTGGAGGGTCCAGATAGGCTTACTTGCTGCATAGAAGCTGCTGGTGTAACTTGGCTCCAACAATTGACTAGTGCAAAATTACACCAGTAGCTGCTAAAACTGGCTTATGACTTTATGAATGTTAGCAGTGCTCAGACGGAACGTTACAAGTAATCATAGAGTCTTCAAACAATGGCTGCCAGCACACCCAGATCTCAGCAGCGCTGCTGACAGCCACTTTTTATATTATTGTTAAATTGTATGGAGAAGGAAAGGATGAATGGCAACAGTGTCTTGACTTTACCTACCAGTCTGGCCTGCTAGCAGCCCTCCAAAGACTGAATGGGAGGAATAAAGTCTAATGTCCACCATCAACGTTTATCTACTCCCAGAACATTGTGGAGATACAATGGTACCATAGTTTTGGTTCCAGAATCAGAATAGAGATTTTTCAATTAGATTCCTCATATATAGAAACAAAAACATAGTTAAGAAAAAAGAATATGGCCCAGATTGCATGTTACAGGGAAAAAATACAAGAGAAAGTAATATGCAAAATACCATAATAGACAATACTTTTATATGAAAATGTCCATTAGTTCATGATACATAGAAGCTTCTTAGATAAATCTAACATTACAGAAAGTGATTGAGATTCTGCTAGGAATCTCAAGGTGGAATGTCTGCAACCTTTGTAATGGCAGACCACTACATTTTTCCAAAGAATTTAAGTATGTCCTATAATGAAAAAGTATAGGATGAGCATGAAAGACAGGTTCTCTGTGGAAAACCTTCAGAAACATAGCTCACCCTACAATAGTTGCTGTTTGGAGTATCATTCTTTTGTTTTTTTAAGAATCACAATAAATATCAAAAAATCTGAGAATTTTCTTTAACTTTCTGGAAGGCAGTTTACTCTGTTGCATTGGATACATTGCCACAATCTGCAAAGACTCTTGTTATTCTTATAATCATAAAAATGCCCAAGCTAACCAAAATACACATGGGATAAATTAAATCAAATTAAAATCCAGCAATCAAAAAGATAGATAGCATGAGTCTATTATCTAAATGGTTTCTATAAGAGCTCCATTTTACTAGCCTCCTGAGGTAAAGACACAGTGCAGTAGCCTGATCAGATTAGACCAGCCTTGTCTTGCCTGTGTCTACACAAGCTGTTATCAATAGCTGTTTGGACAAAGGGGATGGGACATGTCCCCACATCAATGCTGCTTGGACTTATATCCTCCCACCAAAGTTCTTGGAATCAAAGGAAGGACTTGCTGGCAGGAAAGGCATAACTGAACAGGAAAAGGAAAGAGACTAATTCAGTGATGATAAAAGAACTAGAGGCAACAGCAGGAGAACTCGCTGCTATTACACCAATGGGGCAAGATCTAACTTTTTAAAAAATGTTTTTATTAAATAGTTTTATAAGTTAAAAAATGATCTAATAAAAAAGGGAGGGAGGGAGGGAAGGAAGGGAAGGAAGGAGCAAAGAAAAATATAAAAATCAAACAGAAAGAAACAAAGAAATTAAAAGAGATGAGTTCTAATCTTTTTTTCAATAGATGGACAAACCCATTAACCTCCCTCCCTCTTAATTATTCCAGAAATCCCTTCAATCCAAAACAGAAGGCTAAGTGACAGTAAGGCTGAATAAAAACTGTGCAAACCAAAAGGAAGAAAGGACAGATTCCCTAGTCCACACAAGTCTTCAAGAACTTAAAAGGCCCAGAAAGGGCTAACTAAATTCTAAAGCAAAGGCCAAGAGACATAGCTAAATGGCTAAGTCAAGTAACCATAACTGAAAGAATGATGTGAATGACACTAAGCTAAAAGAAAGGGGCCAGGGCCTGTATTTGAAAGATATTAA
Source organism: Protobothrops mucrosquamatus (assembly GCF_001527695.2). Taxonomy (NCBI): domain Eukaryota; kingdom Metazoa; phylum Chordata; class Lepidosauria; order Squamata; family Viperidae; genus Protobothrops; species Protobothrops mucrosquamatus. Next base: position 21,152 of record NW_015390705.1, on the reverse strand, counting down.
ACTAATACATATCTGAAAAAAAACAGCAACAAAAGTCTATTTGTGCCTGATTTCTTATTCCAAAACGACCATCACAATGTCATGAAGGTATGTCCAAGCGTATCAGTGAAAAGGGATATGCAGGCATCTTTGTGGAATGGTTAGAGGACATGAAGATGTCTGAAATCATCCAGCCAAATCTGAGGTACATCAAGGTGGATTGACTTCACTTTTGTTGGGAGGCAGAATGGTGTTCATTTCCAACTGGACTACCTAGGAATATTATTGCATTTTTTGCCCTCTCCTTTAAATGAGGTGAAATAACAATAAAAATAAATAAATCTGCAGCTCAAGAAGTGGAACATTTTCACGAAACTAATCCAGGACCTCCCAACCACTGTAACCAGAGACATTCGGGAAACAACAATTTTGAAAAAACTGTAAAAAGAGCTTTTGACTCATTGCTAAACGGATAGCTCTACTGTCACAAAATACATGCGATCGTAAAACAAGAACAACTTTATTTGGTTGGAATTCTTTTATGCTTTTAATTTTTTTCTTGAAGGCTGTTTACCATCCATAGCCTTAAGCAATGGAGAGGCATAGAAATTCTAATCAATTGACTTATTTTCTCCAGATGAAAACAACTATATTTGGAAAGACAACTTGGACTCAATAACAAATATGAGTAACAAATTATTAATAACTAAATATTCACTATAATGACATTATTATATTAAGGATGGCTCTGGCCTTCTTAAATGCAGAGTTTGTCAGAATTAAGGATGTATCTGCTCTTATTATCATGTTTTCCCGAAAGTAAGACCTACCCCGAAAATAGCCCTAACTTGATTTTTCAGGGTGGGCCTGATATAAGCCCTGCCTCCAAAATAAGCCCTAGTTTTGGGGCAAGGCACACACCTAAAAATCAAATTAGAATGGGGGTGGGGGGTGGAGGTGCCTCACGCGCCCTGCACCCACTTACCTGGCAGCCAGGCCTCTCCTTGCCTGTCCACTTCTTCTCCAGCATCTACAGGCCTGTATTTCACAGTCAGGCCTTTCCAGAGGGCCTCTGCAGCCGAGAACTGAGCTATGGATTCAATCCTTAGCTCGTTTCTGCAAGGCCTCTGCAGCCAAGAACCAAGCTATGGATTCAATCCATTGCTCAGTTATCGGCTGCAGAGGCCTTCCGGAAAGGCCTGACTGCAAAATGCAGGCCCGAGCTCCATTCTGAGCTGCAGAATAAACTGCTCCTTCGGCTGCAGAAGAAGTGGGCTGGCTGGGAGGGGCTGTCAGTGCTGGAGATGAGTGGAAAAGAGACACCCCAAGAAAATAAGACCTGGTGCCTCTTTTGGAGGCAAAAAAAAAACAAAAAACAAATAAGACCCGGTCTTATTTTTGGGAAAACATGGTAAGTAGAATGCTTTTCCCTACTCTGCTTGTGTTTCTTTGACTGTTATATGAATTGTGAATTTGTACAAATTCAGGCTTTTCGTCCTGAGACAAGCAGTCTTTAGCTGGGGAGAAGAGGAGACAATAATGCTATATTATCTATGATATTTTTAACTATTCTTATTATTCTTAATTTAAGGACATTCTGTTGTTTTCTTGGGTTTTTCTGCAACCAATTGCTTGCTCATATTTGAATAATTTCAAGTAATTCCCGAATGATTTTGATAGTTTACAATATGATTCAATGTTTTCAGCTTGCCTTGATTAAGCTACCAAAGTACAGTGTACGACTTTAAACAGGTTTAGAGTTAAAAAGTATTAGTCTCATCTCACAAGCTTCTCTCCTTCCATTAGAGGGTGACAGAAAAGTCTAGAAAATTTTCATTGAATCCTTGGGATATAGCAGTGATGGTGAACCTTTTAGAGACCAAGTACCCAAACTGCAACCCAAAACCCACTTATGCATCGTCGGGTGCTGGGTGGGTGTGGCCCATTGGCTGAGTGTGGCCAATTGGGTGAGTGTGACCCATTGGGTGGGTGTGGCTGCGGTGGTAACGGCAGACTGGGTGGGACTAAAAAGTTCAATCAATCAATTCCAACTTTGCAAGATCTTTTTTTTCCCACGAGAAGTTGAAATTGACTGATTGATTGAACCTTTTTTTTTTTTTGCACACGGCGGCAGAGGCCTAAAGCTAAAAGGTTTTATAAAACCCAGCTGAAGGCCTAGGACTGGGGCGACGGCGCGCGTGCCCAGAGAGAGGGCTCTGAGTGCCGCTTCTGGCACCGTGCCATAGGTTCGCCACCACTGGGATATAGAATCAAAAAGGGCCATCCAGACGCTAATATGGGCAGTGCCAAAAGAAAACATAACTAGTGTTATTTACTTAGAAAAAGAAAGTATAATTAATTTATTTAGGAAAAAAACACACAAAAATATACAATCTCTCTCTCTTTTATCACAAGATGAATTATTAACAAATCTAAATAGCCATATTCAAAATGCAATATATTTACCACCATAGATACTACTGACTGACTTGAGAAAGTGCGTAAATCTTGTTTACCACCAGTCTGGATGGTAGTTGTATAAGTGACTATAATATGCTATGATGAACTAAATTAATGTTTACTTCAAAGGACTGCTTTTTATTACCATTTCAATTAAGATTTAAAAACCCAGAGGGGGGGAAAAATCACCCTCAACTAAATATTTTCATACAGTTCTGCTTCTATAATATTTTCTTCAAGTTCAAAACAGTTTGCAGCTCATCAAAAATAATACTTTTTACTTGACAAGACAAATAAAAATATATGTCATAATATGTATATGTTCTTCATCTTTTTCATTTTTCTTCTACAAGTTTTGCTGGCTAGTGGGGTGTCCATGTATCTTACTTTAAATGATAGGCAAAAAAAACCCCAAACAAGCCCTCACCCCCTCAACTTATTTTTTTTCTATGAGTGTTATGAAAGAGAATTTGCTTTTGTGGATGAAATATGGTGTTATCACACTTACAGTCACCATGGCTTGTTTATGAATACTCTTCTTCAATATAAAATCATTTCTTCAGCACTTTGTACATTTCTTAAGTTCCAACACAAGAAGAGAAAAAAAGTCTTGCCATGGGGCTTTTTCAAATTGCCAAATATGGATGAAAAGTATTCAGAGTGGTGGAAAAATATATGAAAGATAACTCAGTTCTTCATGGGGAAAAGGGAAACCAAAGGAACATCTGCAGGCCTACTGTCAACAATATATCTATCATACAATCTGATAAATAAACTTGCTTGTATTTCTCTGAGCTGGTGTCACTTCTCCTTAAGGAGACAGTGGTTTGCCCTCTCCTCAAGAAACTGTCTTTTAGTCCAACAATACTGGACAATTTCTAACTTGTTGAAAATGTGGTTGGGCTGTAGTTTCAGAGGGCTGTGAAGGAAGCGCTGGGCACTTTGGTCAAGGTTGACATCTAGATATTGTATTGAGACAGAACTGATTATACTTGCTGATGATCTCTTGAAGGACAGCATAGTGATGCATCCATCCTAGCCCTCCTTGATTTGTCAGTGGTTTTTAATCATAGTGTCTTTCAGGGGATTGGAAGTCAGAAACACTGGGTCACAGTGTTTCTTCTCTTTCTCCTTCTGATTTCCCAATAAATGTGTCAAGAGATATAATTGACATATAAACATTTCATATACATAGGACATATTCAAAATGGTGATTTCAAAAAGTATAGAACTTCCCCAGGAAAATTAAAGATAACTGTAATGATAGAACTTTATGAAAAAGCAAACTGAAACCATCTATGTTAATCAGTCAGCAATAAATGACCAATAGGAGAAAGGGATGGATGGATGGATGGATGATAGATTAACAATCTTAAAATAAAAATGTATAGTTTTTAAGTACTGTGTTACAGTTTCCTGTATTATGTACTGTATGTCCAAAACGTTTTCTTTTAATACACTATAATTTCCTGTTTGGTTTAATAAATAATACAGCAGATCATTAAATTTCAGGTAAGCAATTTAGGATTTCACTGTCAAAAGGAGCATTTGAAAAAATATCCGAACAGAAATATTATTTTGCAAAATATATTTTTATAAAATCTTATCCAGAAGAGAAGTCTTAGAGAATTAAATAAAACAGAAGAAACAGTCTTCTTTTGGTGTTTATCAACCAGACAATAAAATATTCCCAATTGTTGAGCACCCTTTATTTACTGGTTGTATATGCTGCTCCCATCACTAATGATAATCTGAACAGAGGGCTGAAAGGCACTCAGCCTGAGAAAAACTAGTTTATATCAATCTGCTCTTCAGTTAAAAAGAATTCCAGAGTAGTTAGCAAATACAAGTACTAAGATAGTCTCAACTTTCAAACTTGGAATTTTTAAAATTGTAACATACTGTACAAGGAAAATGAAATGGAAAGGGAAATTGAGAGTTCAACCAGTGATTCTTAAAGTTTTGTTTTGTTTTTCATCACAACCAGCTGGAATGGAAGCAATTCTGGTATATCACTATAACAGCTTCCTGAGCTCCAAACAAGATATGGCTGATAGGAACAGGAATTATACATGGCAATCTCCTATATTGTACAATCATCAAGCATGCCAAATAGCATATTCTCTGAGGCAAAGAGCTCTACTAGAACCTACGATTATTTTGTTACCCTAATCCTAAACTTAAAATTGTCTTGTGGGGGGGAAGCTTCTTTTTTTGTTGTTGTTGTTAACAAAAGATATTCTTCCATTCATTCACTCACCCAAAACCAAGAATAGAAAACTGAGTCAGTTTGGAAAAATGCAATAAATCACTGCATATAATATTCTGCATGTAGCATCCAGAATGCTGGTTCTTCATCTATGGCTTATAGGATCCTTTGGGTAACGTGGGAAAAGTTTTTTCCCATCATTTCAAATTCAGTTTCCACATGCAAACTTTCCAGAAAACTTTTTTTCTGAGATGCTATCATTGGGAAAGTGTCAAGCCCTTGGATGGATTAGATGATTGCCTGTTTCCCAAAATTAAAACCCAGAGACCATAATTAGCCTTCCTCATGCAATCAGACTTCTGTCTTCTTTGTCTGCCAAATCCCAGTTTTAACAAGTGTAAATTGCATTGCCACTACTGCCTGGAATAGTCAGCTCTGTCCTACAGTTCTTGTTATCCCAGGATCATAAGTACATTCATGAAAACTTTACATATCAAATACAATTTAATAGAAGTCTATCCGTTTTCTGTGCCCATTTCAATAAAAGAAACTACGACATCCTGATTCTCAGGAAAAGGAAGTGGCTATTTTTCAGGTTAAAACTTTCCCCAAAGTGCTGTTCACTAAAACTTATTTTGATTCAAAACTAATACTGAAATGTTTTGGCTTCCTTCATTAATCTTGTGTTTGAACAGTATCTGCTACTTATACTGCATATTTCCTGCTGCCTAATACATGAACTTTGTTGAAG
>NW_015390705.1:11506-14161 GCF_001527695.2 Protobothrops mucrosquamatus | reverse complement strand
ACGACATCCTGATTCTCAGGAAAAGGAAGTGGCTATTTTTCAGGTTAAAACTTTCCCCAAAGTGCTGTTCACTAAAACTTATTTTGATTCAAAACTAATACTGAAATGTTTTGGCTTCCTTCATTAATCTTGTGTTTGAACAGTATCTGCTACTTATACTGCATATTTCCTGCTGCCTAATACATGAACTTTGTTGAAGAGTATCTCTAGCATGGGAATTCTCATCATAACACTCGTGATAAATCCAAAGCTAAAGGAAAATAGCATTCTATTTTTATTAAAATAATCTGCTTACTCAATCAAAACAATGACAGGAACAGACACAGTTCTGATAATCATCAATTAGGTAAATTTTTCATGTATTTTCTAGGAAAGGTTATGTTAAAATTACTATACAGTCTTTCCCAGTAGCTCTGTTGAAGTTAACAATAGCCAGACTTCTCTTGTTGAATGCCCTTCAGGTGTGTGGACTTCCATTTATGCATTTATTTGTACAGTCATTTGTATGCTACATACTGGCAAGACTCTAGATGGCTTGCAATGTTAAAAACATTGTAACAATAATCAGTTGAAATCAGAAAAGAAATCCTACCACTGTTTAATCAAAGCTCTCCACATCAAAGATCCTGTGGAACAAAATTTTGCTGGCTGGGGAATTCTGGGAGTTGAAGTCCACAAGTCTTAAAGTTGCCAAGGTTGAGGACCCCTGCATTATAGGATTTATTGATTAGTATTGTTTGTAGACAGCAGCATTCTGTGCCATCTGTAGATTATCGGTCATCTTCAATGGCAGTCCCATGTAGACTGAATTATAGTAGTAGTTTAATGAGGGCATAAATCACTGTCTTCTATTTAGGAAGGATCACAACCAGATCTGCCCAAACCATCAGAAGGCTTTCCTGGACATGATTTCTACCTGCTGCACTAAAAGGGGTTGTAAGATTCTGAGAATCCCTAGATTGTACATTTCTTTCAAGAGAAGCGCAATCCATAAGGAGCAGGTAGGACTCCTGTACTATGACTGCCTGTTGGGTTTCAGTTTGAGTCTGTCTCTCCCTCTCCTCAACCCCCATTCTATCCCTTACAGCTTCCAGATCCTGAATCAAGATTTCCACTGTACTTCCTCTTTGGCCTGGGATGGAAATGTATACATGTATCATTAGCATCCTGGCAGTGGTGGGATTCAAATATGTGAACAACCGGTTCCCTGTGTGGGTGCTGCTTCCGGAAGTCCATTCTGGGCCTGGGAAACAAAAAATTAACTACCAGTTCTGCCAAAATGGTGCGAACCGGCTGAATCCCACCACTGCATCCTGGTGATAATTTACCCAAAGTATGACTTCTCCCTGTATTTTCATGAAGATGATTTCCAGGCAAAAGAACTGACCCCTGAGGTACCACACATCGTGATGCCAAAGGCATGAACTCTCCTCCTCCACCAATACCACTTGGAACCACCAACCCAGAACCAATTGTCAGAATTCTTAGAACTGGCCATTTTCTGAGATTTGGGACAACTGAAGTCTACATACCCGGATAGCTCCAAGACAAGAAGGTTAGCAAAAATAAATAATGTATTTATCTGAAATGAAGACAATGAAGATAATGTCCTTCATATACTTGAAAGAATGGTGCATTGAAGAAGGTTATTCCAAAGAACAGGATGTTAAATAATGGGTTTAAGTTACAGGAAAACAGATTTTGGTTGAATGTTTAAAACCTTCTGAACAATGAGAATTATTTTACAGTGGAACTAATTGCAATATGGTGAATTCTCTTTTGCCTTTTCTCATTCATCTGCCCATTCAATCAGATTGAATAGACTCACCTTCCTTCAGGTCTTGTTTTTAGAAGACTGATGTATGTTGGGGCCTCAGAAACAGACTTTTCTGATTGCCACTCCCACACTTTGTAACTCCTTCCCTATGGAGATTTTGTCAGCAATGTCCTCTCAGAGCTTTAGGAAATTAGTCAAGACATACCTGTTCCATCTAGAACTGGAGGAGAAGAGATAATGACTGAAAGTTATACATGACTTCTATATTGTACTGTTATTTTTACGCATATTTGAGTGCCATTTTTGATTGCAGATGTTACTTCATACTGAGTGATAAGACTGTCAACTGCCCAGAGCCTTTGGGAATCCACTGCATACAAATAAAATAAAATGAACAAACAATGGATCCTTGTGCTGAGTAGAGAGTTTAATCAGTGATCTCAGTGCTCCATTCCAACTCTATAATCCTGTGTTTCTCTGAAAGACAAGAATACCCTGAACAACAATTTACACTGAACAGAAGTGTACTTTGCATTTCCTTCCTTTTCATTACACAGAAATAAACTTTGTGGATGTGAATAGTGAAATAAGCTGCCAATTTTAATTAAGAAAATGTATGTCTACAACCATCAGAAAACAGGAAAACAAAAGGTTATTATCTGTCATAACATGAAGAGTGAGGGGTTGCCATAAAGAAGAGGGAGTCAAGCTATTCTCCAAAGCGCCTGAAGGCAGGACAAGAAGCAACGGGTGGAAACTAATCAAGGAGAGAAGCAATCTAGAACTAAGGAGAAACTTCCTGACAGTGAGAACAATTAACCAGTGGAACAACCTGCCTCCAGAAGCAGTGAATGCTCCAACACTGGAAGTTTTTAAGA